>NC_089519.1:18864885-19163738 GCF_963924715.1 Thunnus thynnus
CTTTAAGATATTTTTTCACCCATCAGATCAATGTTGATGACAGCCAGTGACCTCTCTGCTATCACAAAGCCTTGGCCTGAACAGAAAAGGGTAGGCCTCACACACAGGTTGTCATTGAATGAACACTTCACACTGTATAGCTTAGTCATTATGAGTACATCATACCTTCCCTTTCCTCCAAAACAGATCGCCAGCCTGGTTGCCATGGAGTTCTTTGCACAAGGGGACAAAGAAAAAAAGGAGTTCAAAATCAAGCCCATTGTAAGTTTTGCCTTGACATCATGGTGCCAAACACTGTTCTTTTGAGAAATACACATATCTTTCTACTTTTCGAACATAGTAGTGGTAGCATAGGTATTGCCCAAGAAGTATGCATATATCTAATTGATAGGATCACAATTGTTTAGAGCTAATTTAACTATATTTTTGCATGTTAGAAAAGTGATCTAATCTCCTATGAAACAGTCCTATTCTTACAAAACGTTTAAACTCTCTTTTGTCAAAAGGACATCATGAACAGAGAAAACAGCACACGACTGCCGTACATGCAAGTGGAATACATTGATGAGATCTGTTATCCACTCTACAAGGTGTGTTGTTGCTGCTGGTCTCGTATGTGTGTGAATGTGCATATGGTACATGTATGTGTCTCTATGCATGTTGATAAGGAAAACAAAAATACCACAACATTGGTGTTACTGCTATCTTATTTTCTTGTTCACGGCTCTGATTTTCACTTTTCTATCACTCCAATCATCATACTCCCTGTCTCCCTCAGGCTGTATCAAGACTGTTTGACAACTGCTCTCCACTGCTGAACGGTTGTAAGAAGAACAGAGAAAATTGGCTGCATCTTGCTGTGGAAGCGCAGGAAGGAATCAGTGAGAATAGTTGCACTTTAACCATGGAAACACACAAAAACAATGAGGAAGATTCTCAGACAGATGAATAGAGAGCTGGACAGATGATTAACACCTAGCTTTGGAAACAAAAAGGAACTTGACCTGCCTACAGCATACTCTCTTGGACATGTGTTGACTAAATCTGGACCAAGTGTTCATGCATTTGAACTTTGACTACTAAATGTGTTCATGGGACATGCAATAATTGTGACTAATAAAAGCAATACTGCATTTATATATACCCTGTAGCATGTCCATTGTTAACCCCGTCAGCAATATAAAGTCTCATAAAACAAATATAAACAAATATATTGATCTATTTCCTTACTTTTATTAAGGACTGAAGCTGCAGAAGCCTGGAAAATGAATTTGTTCATATCCATGTACCTGCATTTTTCTCTAGTTTTATGAATGCATATCCAAATGTACTAATGCAAACTGGGATTTGCAAATTTGTATGCAGATTTGAAAATGTAAATGTGTATCCATATATAAAAGTTTGCAATAAAGACCTTGGATGTTTTATGTAACTTTTATGTTTTATACTATTTATTTTTTTGTCCAACCTTTGATGCACTCTGACAGATTTACATTGAGCTCTACAGATGTGTTTCTTTTTTATAATTAATGCGGTCAGTAGTCAGACGTCAAGCTATGAAGCATCGTCACAGGCCAACAGCTCTGTGGGAGATTTTTGACATTGTGCTAACGCTATGAATATGTTCATAGTCTGTGGTCAAAATTGCAGGGTTAGCCAGAAAACTAAAAAGTCAAGGGAAGAACTGTTATTCACCACACATATTACAGTATATATTCTCAGGACATTGTTATATAATGCCCTACAGTACTGTTTTTGCAAACCTCATCTGTGGAGCTTTTTGGCCTAGTAGACATCAATGCAATCAGTGGCTGTCCAGTATGACCATGCACATTATACTGTACCATGTGAGCCTGAAAGGTGATTGTACTTGTATCACCTTGTAGGACCAGTGTTGTTTACACAGCCTTGTACATTTATGGATTTATATCACCTACTCTGTATAATTTTTAGTCCTTTTGTTGTCTACGCTGCTTCTCCCTCATTACCACCACTGAGGTGCCCTTGAGCAAGGCCCTTAACCTCAACTGCTTCAATGGAGCTGCTCAGCAGCCGGCAGATCAGACTGTGGTTGTACTGGGCAGCTTCCAGGGGTGAATGTGTTTAACTGTGAGGAATGGGATCATGGCGCTCCTTCAAAAGAGAGGCTTCCTCTCAGTGAAACTGAGATAAAATAAAATAAATAAAATTTTAAAAAACACATACGATATATAAATATATAAAATGCATATAGACTGTTATTAATAGTATTTATTTATTGATTTATTTATGCATTAATTTCTGATTTATAAATCAGCTTTAATGAACTCAGTTCTGCAGTTAGTATTCTGGCCTTTGGAGGGCGGACTTGCGCTTCAACTCGGCGCAGTTGCTGCTGATTCAGACCTGCAGAAGAAGAGTCCGACGACAAGACAAGAGGAAGAAGATGACAGGGCGCGCAAAAAGAAAACCCAAACCCATTCAGGTAATTTTACACCGCTTTGACCACCTCTATTTACTTGCAGACAAGTTTATTTAAAAAACGGTTTTGCCAGCCAACGAGCTATGTTGCGTGTGGTTTTAATGGCGACAAAGCAACTCCCGTTAAACGCAGTGGGTGAAGTGTTTGGCCCGCTTATGGACAACATGGCAGCAGCACCGCTGACTGTTCCCGCAGAGCCGCTTGGTCAGCAACGCTCACACGTACAAACTGCTTAATAACTTTACGTTTTGAGTTTTTAAGATGATATCAGCAGCGCTGCGTCACATCTAGCTCTTTTCTGTGTTAAGTCTTGTGCAATTAAACGGGTGGCTGTCTTGGGTTGTGAGTGCTAACATTAGTTAGCAAGTGTTTCACACAAGATTTAGACACATCTGCACTAGCCAGTTTACCATAGCTAAAACCACTGCAGTGTAATATAACAGCCCTGCTGCAATAAATCCTACCTTGTGGAAACGTATAATGTTTGTTAAAGCTGTTTTGTGGAGGCTGCAGTTTGTGTTACTGTGGAATTGAATATTTAATCTTCTCTCACTAACAGAAATGGGGTGGAGAACATATCAGAGACACCTTTCAGTATATTACATCACAGTTCAATATATTGCAGGGCTGTTTTAATCGCATACATTAGTTTTAGCTTTTAAGCGAGTGCATAACAGTTTCTCTCACAATAACATTTTTCCAGGAGTCGGGTACAGGCAATGGGGAGGTGAAGAAACCTCGTGCAGATGTTCCTAAAGCCATGCCACTGGCAGGGGTGGATTCAAAACAACGTGATGAGATGCTGCAGCTGTACAAGCTTCAGATGCCAGAAGATCTGTACCATTTCTGGGATTTCTGCAAGGAGCTTTGTCCTGACAACCCCCATGGTATACTTTTTACTCTTAACAGCATATCATGTTACAATAATGCTGGTGGGACAGACGATTATTGTCATTATCGATTAATCTGTCGATTATTTTCTCAATTAATTAATTATTTGTTTAGTCTATAATGTCAAAAAATGGTCTGTTAATATTTTGTTTTGTCCACATCAGTGCACAACCCAACAATATTCACTTAACTGTCATAGAAAACTAAAGAAACCAGAAAATGTTTACATTTGAGAAGCTGGAATCAGAGAATTTGGACATTTTCTTTTAAATTTTAAGTTGTGCAGACTTAGGTGAAGGTGACCTTTTATAGTGGATTTTTAACATTAGCATGCCTCTGCACACTTGGCATAAAAAGCAAGTGCATTGGGACAAAGCTAAGAACACCACACACACCATCCAAACCTTTCCTTGAATTCACAGAACATGTTGATCCTACAAAGATCTTCCTCTTCTTGTGCTGGACATTTTCCTTCTTTGTTGTTCATTCTTATTATAGTTATTGCTCTGCTCACTTTTTTAACAGGGTGTGTCTTGTGAAGTCTTATTAAGGACAAAGGCAGCTATTTGAAGAATGAGGTTCTTTATACTTTCACCTTACTTACCTTTTCCTTTTCAAGTATTTACACAAATTCATGTTATAACAAGAATTAATCATAAGAGTCTACAACCATGCCAGCGACTCTGAGAGGCTGTACTGAAGCACAGTGATGTCATGAGCTAAATCCTCACATCAGTATACTAACATGCTCACAGTAACATTGCTGGCATGTTGATGTTTAATAGGTATGTTTACTATTTTAGTTCAGTGTGTCAGCATGCTAACTACTAATTAGCACTAATCATAAAGTACAGCTGAGGCTGATGGACAAGTCATTAGTTTTGCAGGTATTTAGTCATAAATGGTAAAAGAACTGCATCTGTATCATGCTTTTAAAGCGCTTTACAGTTTCGCCTCCCATTCACACACACCTACCAGCGTTTTTGTCTTGGATTGGACAAACAAAACTTTTGACCAGTGAGAGTGGTAGATGAAAGGTCAGGGGATCAATGTTTTTATAATTCATCCACTGGGGACCATGAATATCTGTACCAAATATCATGGCAGTCTAACCCATAGTTGTCTAGACATTTCACTCTGAACAAAAAAGTCAAGGGTCACCAAAGTCACCATCCCTAGACCCACGCTGCTAGCATAACAAAAAAGCAGTGTATAAACAATATATAAAGAGCTTTTTGAAATGTGTTGAATTTCATATATTTTTGTAAAAACTTCTAAATATAAACACAGTAAATATACAAAACATAAGGACTATCATAATTTGATTGGTGTCTTTATTTCAGTTGACTTCTGTATCAGCATTTTTTTCATGAATTTTAATCTTTTATAGATGCGCTGAAAGACACACTGGGTTTGCGGCTGGTCGGTCCTTTTGACATTCTGGCTGGATCTCACAAAAACTCCAAGAATCCCCAGCCGAACTTCCATCTGCACTGGAGGTATTTTTATGACCCACCAGAGTTTCAGACCATACTTCAGGGGAGTGAGGACACCCGGCATCACATCGGCTACTACAGGTACAGAACACACACATTTTTTAACACTTATTGTACCAGCTACAGTGAGAGTCTAGCAAGTGAGGGACTTATGACATGGAAACAATAACTATGACTACACCCGTGTGGGTGGTTCTGGTTCATTTTTACTGAATTTTGTTTTTCTCAACTCCACCAGAGATACTCCAGACTCCCTCCCCTCGTTTGTTGGGGAAAACGAAGCCAAAAAGGGCTGCACTATAACACAGATTGGGGACAACGTGTTTGCTGCTGTCCAGTGAGTACTGATCCACACATATTTACCACATTCTTTATACTGGCGATCAGTCTCAGTTGCCTGTTTGAAAAAATGGATCAGAAAGATGGTTGAATGTCTACCATACAATATGATCAACTCTAGATGACAGGTAAATAAGAAGAAGCTAGGCATGTTATCCATCTGGCAATGGCAGTTATGTTAAAATCTCAGAGTACATGATAAAATTACAACTAGTTTAGTACACTGGGCAGAAGGCAGAACCTAATATGCCACTGGACTTTTCATTTGCCACTAGTAGTAGCAAGTGGATAAGTCTCTGTCATCAAGTACATTCTAAAATATGATTACTTTGTTAAAACCTAAAGTCTGTTTCAGACATGGACTTTGTATCTGCTGCCTGTTCTATAATATCTGACAGTATACAAGCATTAAACAGGATGTTAGGTTGTGACTATTGTTTCATTCATATCAGCTCACATGTGATTCGTGAAGCTTTTTGCTGGATATTCATTTATTGTGCCGTTCTTAGAGTGCTAGTCTTCCAACCACTCAAAGCGCTTTTTACACTGCAAATCACATTCACCCATTCACACACATTCATACGCTTAATGGTACAGGGGCTACCATGCAAGGTCCCAACCTGCCCATCAGTGGAAATCTAATCATTCATACACATCCACACAATTTGGGGTTAAGTGTCTTGCCCAAGGACAAATCGACATGTGGACTGGACGAGCCGGGAACCGAACCGCCGATCTTCCGATTAGTGGACGACCCGCTCTACCTCCTGAGCCACAGCCTGAGCCAAAAGGGGGTTTTGTTAACCCCTTTTGCCCTGGTTGCACCATGAGGGCAAAAATAGGTTTTATAGACTGATCTGATATGAGAAGAATTCCCTCAATAACTTAAAATCGTCTCTTTCACAGTGTTATATACTGTGCAAGAGACATACTTGTCTCTTTCACAGTATATGTAACTTACTACAGTTTATAAAACAGGTTTTATTTTCTTTGTGCATAGGAGATGAAGATTGAGATAATAAATGTATTACAGTGATCTTAGAAGGCAGTACAAGATACACATTTATATCTCTTTCTGTGCATGTTTTACCTTGTGCTGCTGTAGCTTTATCGTTACTCTGACGGCATTCAGTTCAGACTAGTGCCATGTTTTAAGTTTTACAGATTTTAGATTCGGCCTAGTAAGATTGCTGTTGTGAGTCAATCTGGTGTTAAATAATCAAAAATAATTCTTAAAAAAGTCACTTGGGTGCTTATTCAAACTTGAGAGCGACATGTAAAATTGCCAAAATATTAATGCAAAGGGGTGTTGATAGTGGAAAATCTGGATAAAATACATACTGTTCATATTATGATCATTTACATTACTGTGTATGTTCCCTTGTCTTCATGAACGGAAGTGGAGGTCTTGATTAAGACTTTTTTCTGTCTGTCTCATTGTTGATCCTTTGTCCGCTCTTCAACAGCCTGTTTCTGCTGCGGAAGAGGAAAGAAAGAGGCAGCCAGAAAGCAGGGGGAGAAGCTTTTGAAAGTTTGGAGGCAAAGCTGAGAGACAGGGCAGAGACTCTGAGTTTATCTCTAGAGCAGAAGACCAAAGGCATGAAGCAGAGGGACAAGAAGGTAGCTTGCACAATATAATAAAAATGTAATTATCTACATGGTTTGAAGATAGGGCTGGGTATCAATACTGATTTCCCCAATTTTATTTTGATTCAATATCAATTCAGTTAGGGATATTTCAGTATTTCAGTTACAATACCAATTTTGCTTGGATATTATAATGCTATAAATTGTAAAAGGAACCATCTAACCTGGTGCATTATTAAAACTAATAATACTTATATTAGGAATTGACCCCAAAGCAGTAACATCAATGTACTTTTTATCAAACATGACAAACGCACTACAGCAGTCAACACAATATAATGCAAGTCTACAGCCTATACAGTCAGTGGGTATTGACACAATATTTCACCTCCATTTTGCAAATCTTACATATGGCTTTGCTTTTGTCCAGCTCTTCTCTGTCTTCATAATTTTTAAACCTGAAATGCAACCAGGCTTGGCGGTGCCTTCAGTGGAGCAGCTGCCACCATGGTTTTTGATTAAACTGAGGTTCAAAGAGATCTGGCCACAAGATCTTGTTGTGCAAAGAACGAAAGGCTGGCCATGTGAGACTAACGGGGTTAAAGCTTCACGCATACACAGGAAAAGGCATATGTTAAGAGATTAATCTCAGGATTTTATGAATCAATATCGAATCATTCAAATGAAAACTGATTTGAATCGGAAAATCTTTTTTTGTTGTTGTTTACCCAGCCCTATTTGAGGACCTCAGTCATTACTCTCCTAATTTCTAACTCGTATACAGCTGCTATGCCCAGGACTACCAAACTACATTACACTGCAAATGAACCAGTATAATTCAATACTGTTTAATGTGGTATTTACGTATATGTCAAGGAACATCTTTGGTATTGTGGCAGTGAATAAACCAATCACACCCCTCTATCCTTCCTGTATTTCCCTCTCACCTATCATGTCCCATTATTGCATACTATATAATAAGTTTATATACAGTTATATATAATTCAGTTAAAATAATCAGAACCCTCTTGCAATGTAAAGCTGCAAAATGTAGTATAATTAGACAATTTGAGTGTTTCATTTGAAAGTGGTCATCTGAAGAAAACACTGATTTTAAAGTAATAGGCTTTGGACAGAAATGTTGGTTCAAGCTGACAATAGGTAATGAGAAACCTCTTGTAACACCGTAGGTGGTCACCAAGACATTCCACGGTGCCGGCATTGTTGTTCCTGTAGACAAGAACGATGTGGGATACAGAGAACTGCCAGAAACAGATGGTGAGCCTATATAATGTGTTAATAGTAGTAAAACTTGACGTTCTTGAAGATATCTTTGATATTTTTCTCATTTGTCTCCTTCCTTCTGATGAATCCATCTACCCTACGAGGAATGACTTGCTTTTCTCCCTCCTCTGTATCCAGCTGGTCTCAAGAAGATCTGCAAGGCCATTGCTGAAGCACGGAATGACGAAGAGCGCGTCAAAGCCTTTGGACCTCTCCAGGAGATGATCACATTTGTTCAGTTTGCTAATGATGAATGTGACTACGGCATGGGTTATGAGCTAGGAATAGACCTCTTCTGCTTTGGATCCCATGTGAGTCTCAAAATGGTTAATTTTATTACATCCGCTGTCTGTCTGCTTCCTGACCATTCTCTTAAACAGATAAACTTCAGATATTAAAGGTGTCTTTACTTTCCTACATGCAAACGTATGTTCTTGTTAATAATTATTATTATTATTATTATTATCATCTCCGAGTGTTCTTATCTTCATTTCTACACCTTGCTACCTCAGTGTATTGTTAGTGATGTCACAAGGTTGGGAATAGTGGCTTTAGGCCATACAAAGGCCGTAATTTTGCAAAACCACAACAATTGCAGTGGGAGGAAATACATTTATAATCTTTGGTCTCTTGTCTCCCCCAGTACTTCCACAAGGTCATCAAGCAACTTTTACCCATGGCCTACAGTTTGCTGAAGAGGAATTTGTTTGGAGAAGTTCTGGAGGCCCACCTCTGCAGCCGCAGCCATGACAACCTGGACCAACTCTCTGCACATTAAAAAGGTTCAGAAGTACACTTGAGTTCTATCTCTTATAAGCTTTTCCCACCATGTGTCATTGTCCTCTGTTGTTTGACATTGTTAATGTTTCTTGGTGGTTTTTGGTGCTGCTGTCATTGATTGGAACCAGTTCAATTATGTCTTGTTTGTTTGAGGTACATGTAGATGTCTAATAAAATATTTTTATATTTTTAACATGTCTTTTTTTTTAAAAATTATTGTATTCAAGATTATATCAGGGAATTCTTCATCTAATGAGTTTGAATTTACATAACTGTACAATAAATTTAAGGAGAATGTGTTAGTTAATTAGTTCAGAAACTGGCATAATATCTAATCTTATAAAACATGGCTTGTAGGACAGTATTGGGGTTTGAGTGTGATACCATGCAGTAAAAACAGAGGGCAGTGTTGCATACAGTATAAAAAATGAGCATCCTGAGATGAGTGTTTGCAAAAGACATATCCTTATCATACCCGTTGAGTCATTATGCCCCCCCCCCCCCCCCCCCCACAAAAAAAAAACAACTCAGCAGTCTTAAGCAGTAATTTACATTGATCGGGTAAAAGCTTTGCAAAGAACAGCATCAGGCCTGTGTATGTCATGCTGTATGAAAAAGGAAAATAGAAGCATAAAGAAAACAACAAAACATGGCCGGTTCAAGCTGTTTGGAGGCTAGGGGGAAAAGTTGTTGACAGGCCCCATTACCTCTCAGTTCCCAGCAAGTGCAGTGCACACAACACACTGGACCCAAAACCAAACAGTTCTTATATACTGAATACTGCCTGGCTCCAAGTATTCTGTGTTGATAGAACAACTTTATTTAGGAAAAAGGCACAATGTGAGTGCAATATAAACTAAAATTAATCAGGTGAGACAACTTGACGTAGGGATCCTTTGCAAGACAAGGCCATTAGATTACACCAGACCTAAATGATATTGTATTGAAAGTAATCAAATTATAAAATGCAACTGACACGCAGTGAACCCAGGGTTTTGTCCAGTTGGTGATCCAGCCTTTCCCAGGAAGTTTCTGTGGATGACTAGCAAAACACTGGTACGATAAAGTGCATCTAATATTCCTGTGCTAATCATTCAAATTTATGTCTATCTGCAGCAAATTTCTCTGGACGAGTGGGATAATGACTAAAGATAGATGATATAGTGTTGAAATTGAATGTTTTCTGTTGCTGTTTTCTGAGGCTACATTTCAGAGCATTTTTGCTTAATATTGATGTGGTCACAAGGGGTTCCTTAGACAAACCATAAGAGGAAAGTGTAAACATGCTTCATTCATATGATAACTGCATGGCAACACCTTCTTTCAAGCCATTTAAAGGAAAGATAAACTGACTTTAAACGTAATCTCACTATGAACCTTACTCTGAAGACTATCTGAATGCTGACAAGTCTTTGTCTTTTTAGCATGTTTTCTTACAACTCCTCTACTCAGCCCCACACTCAAACCCTGCCTGGTTTTTAAATGTCTTCAAGACAGTTATTGATTTTGCCCTGTCAACCTCCATTACATTTGCAGCTAAGAGAAGAGACCCAGGCCAAGTGGGGGGCGTAAGAATACTGGGCGGGAGATTACATTATTAAAGCCCAACCCAGTGTTCCAGTGCTTCAATGATTTGAAAAGTGTGGAAGCAGTTTTACTGTCTTAATTTAATCATATGACACAGCACACACTGTTAACTTTTCCTTCTAAAGCTACTACTGCTGCAGAAGCTCTGAGGGGTGGGGGAAATGATTATATGGGTGGGGGTAACAGAAGCAAAACAGGAGCGCACTACTTCTTGTCGGTGCATTTATGTGCCCGTGGGAATAATTTGGTTACAAAATATTTACGAATAGATCTATATTTTTAAGCCAGGTGGAGCACCACTATATCAGCTCAGTTGCGGGGAAAAAACGAGTAAAGCTGTTGTAGCCGTGTATAATCACTAGTGATGTAGTATGTTGGGAAATAGCATGAGTAAACGCGGTTAAAGTGTAAAAACTAGGCATGCCATTATTCTAATTAGTCACATGAGCTTATCAGCCAATCACAACATAGCGTTTACTATTGCCTCTCCTCCCTTCAGGTCTTATTTCAAAGACTGGGCTGTCCGAAATATCCAGTACTGCATATTGGTCATCACAATCGAGGTGCGTTCACAGAGTTTCCGACTGTCCGTGAAGGCAGCATTGATCCTGCGGAGTTTCGTGGAAGCGCATCTAAGGCGCGCGCACATTTCCACACACAAACACACGCAGGCAACAGCAGTGCACCGGGAGCATCTCTGAACGCGCTCGTTTTAGTTTGACAGCCTGCAAAAATTACAGTCTTATCGGTTTTGGCACGTTTGAACACTGACTCCCTCTAACGCTGCAGAATGATCCCGGGCCCCGCCGAGCCGTGTGGATTCTGAGGCCCGCGCAGAAATCCACCTTGCACCGGCAAAAGGACCCTGACTTGACAGCGTCGCTTCAAGCAGCAGTCAGCCCGAGACAGAATGTCAAGTAGCCCTGAAGGAAGTCTCTCCAGGGGCGGCGGCTCCGACCGTGACTTGAAAATGGCCTCTTCGAGCAACACGTCCCCCGAGGGTGGACCACCGCCGCTGCACCAGAACCGTATACGGCAGGTGGGTGTCTGTCCGCAGCCTGCGCTCCGCATTGACTGGCCCAGTCAGCCGTGTAAAGAGCAGCCGCTGCTGATGGTGCGCGCTCAGGGAGAGCAGTCAAAGGCGTTGCCGTGCTTCAGCACATCGGCGCTGGTGATCTGCTAGATCCATACAGATGCTGCATAAAAATGGGTTCGGATAGGCTGCTAATGTGAACAAAGCTTCCCTGCAGAGAAAATCTGTTCTGATGACACACTGATGTGGTTCGGGGGAGTGTGATAACACCCAAATAGGCCAATTGTTCCAGTGGTTGTTATGGCCGTCAAAATAAACACCAGCAGGCCTGCATGGACTCCACTGGTTACTATTGCAAGCTGCAGTGAGGCATGATCGCAACTTCTGATGTACATCTGTAGGTTTACTGTTTAGATGGACCACCAGAGGCAGATCATCCCTGATTCTGACTTCTGAGGAGTTGTCCCTTTTGCCCTTCTACCTAAAGCATGACCTATTGCAATCAGTCTATTATAGTTCTGAGTATTTGAGGTCTTGAGGTTTTTTATAGGTAGTCTGTGCCGCATATTGGTAGTTTCATAGTGCTTTGTCTATCATACAGTATATTCACACACACTGTAGTGTAGTTGCTTTTGGTGCTGTTTCACCATAATGCATCGCTGGGTAAAGTGTGTGTGTGTGTCCACTAAGTGCTCTCTCAGCCCACTGCTGGGCTGGGCTGGTTTTCCTTGTAATTCTCTCTGTCCTTGTCTGGACTGGAAATCAGATATCAATATTCAGATATGCTTCCTCTTCTCCTCTCCTCCCTTTGATTAAAAAATGGATTCATTGCTGTAACTACATGAGCCTAATAGGAACAATTTAATCTATGGTCAATTCATTTATATCTATGTGTCTGTTTTCATGACTGTATATGATATAAACAAGAAAATTAATGTCAAATTTACTATCTATAATTGACTGTGTGATGTGTGTGTGTTTGTGTATTCGCAGAAAGTGAGTCAGTAGACAGTAGATGGTGGTTGTTTCCTGTCTCAGTGCACTCTCTCAGGCTAATGTGATTTCAGTAATGGACTGTAGTGCTACACACACACACACATAGACACACACTTTATCCTTTTTGGGTGGGGCCACTGTGCTCATATACGATGTATTGCATACGATGCATTCAAGAGTTTTTTGCATAACCAGCCTTGAAATATGAAAGCGGCACTGCTCAAACAGGTGTGTTTGTGTACTGATGATTAAGTGAGCACATTATGCACAGGGAAACCAAATAGTTATGTCTATTCGTTGATGCGGTTCTTACACACAGAGATAAAATGAGCAGATTAGTAACCAGTCATTAACTGTAACATGTGTACGTGTGCATCTTAAAATGAAAGTACAAAAGAGATTTCTCCTTAAATTTCCTGTAAAAGCTTTCTTATTTTTATTGACATCTAAATACCTCTTTAAAGACTAAACTGGCAAAAAAGAACTAATGAACACTGAACTAATTTGAGCACAACTGTTAATTTACTCTTTTATATCATACCTTTTACAGAGATCGCTATCTATGTACATACAGATATTACCTCATAAGAGCTTATCTCATAAATACTTACCAGTGTATGACATCAGATGAACTTGGACAAGCACCTCTCCTAATTTGTGATCCTATGATCTGATCTTCATCAGCTTTTGACACAGAAGCATTGTTGTACTTTTACTTGGAGTCTTTTTATCTCTTACTTTACTTTTGCTTTATTCATTATCCATGGCAACTACTTCAGTGGCTAAAATGGGATGTATGCTGGCACCTGTTTAAAGGTCAATCCACCCAAATCACAGAAAACAGAAAATATTTTCCATGTGGCCTTGAACTCTCAAGAGAAGTAAATTTTTGTGCTCAAAGGTACATCTTTCACAGATGTAACATAACAGGCATATTTTGATTCAACATTGAGGTACAAAGCAGTTTTATGTGAATGCACAAATTTGTTAAAGGAGCACTCCACCTATTTAGCATTGCACTTTATAACATTGTTATAAAGTGCAGTGACTTACAATGGAGAATTCAAGTATCAAAATCAATGCAGCAGAGCCATGCTTTGCCCATGCATTCTTCTTCCTTGTCAAAAGCTGGTGCCTGCATTGTGCACAATACAACTCGACTGCCAATGGTTGGTTCAGAGATTGGGGCGTGTTATGCTAGTTTCGTCACAAGAGGCAAGTTATCAGGCTTGTCACAGCTCACTCTTAATTCTCTTTTTCCCCATATACTTTCCAATACCCGTAAACACACTTAGTATGGATCCCCTGTAGGATATAGCATACTGTCTTAGACACCTGGGTGGTGTCTCTACAGAGATCCTTGTTCAGTCCCCAGCAGCAGTGACTCCAACTTGGCCCCAGTGATTGATCACAAGTGGCAGTGCTGATTAATGATCATGTCCTTGTTGTGGCGCCGGTGGCTCCTACTGTTGGTCTGCCTGTACTTTTTCCCTTTTGTTTACACCCTCACCAGGCCAAGAGTGGTACTAAAGCATCATTAAAAAAACGCAGCATTTTTTTGGGCAGGTGGCACTTTAAGCAGAAAAATTCCACATAACCATATCAAGTTTTTTTTGGCTAACATGTTAGCAAACATTTGCCTTTTTTCAAATCTTGCAGACACAGAGTAGCATTTGCATTCATTTAGAGTCATATTTTTGGCCCCCTTGACAAACAGTCCCAGTCAAAAGTTTGGACACACCTTTATATTCACTTTAGCTCTGTCTTGGTAAAAAAAAAAAACTGCTAGAAATTTGACTTTCTTTATCAGTTATTGGCTATTTTTTCTGTCTGCTGTTTAATGCTGGGACTGTAGCTTACAGTGGGTTTATCAGATGAAGAGAGCAGTGAGGCTGAAGTAAATGTGTGTGCTGTAACCACAGCAATGAACTAAGATGCCAGAAAGTTGCATAGAGCCACAGAGTTAGGTGAGAAGTCTCTGGGTTCATCACCTCCCATTCATGTCACATTGATTCCTCGTAAAAATTGAATAACAGGAGAGTACATTCAAAATTGTGCTTTTGAAGGCACAAATGGTAGGGGAAGAAAAACTGACTTGCAAGAAAGTGTATGAAGTGTACTCTGGAAGGTACAATTCTAGTCAGAGTGTAGCGGTATACAGCCCTAGAGTCATAGGTTTGGTTTTATTTGCAGAACTCAACAGCAAGTGTCTTTTCAGAAACAAAGTTTTTCAAATGGCATTTTCCAGTCTTTGACCACCACAAGCAAAATTCCCTACAACTCCCTTTTTTAAGGTTGCCACAGAAGTTGCAGCATTGGATACGTCAAAATCTCTGCAAACGAACTTTAAGCTGTTTGTCTCTGTGACAGAGAAAATGAGAAGAGATGTTGCATATGAACAGACAGGTAAGAAAACCTTAAGTGGAATAAATCTAAAGAATGTCAGTATATAGTGCTCAGCACAGTAATAGCAGATGGCGCAGAACTCCATTGTGAGACAAAAAGAGAAAATGACAAAAAGACACTGTGATGTGAAGCTCTTACTTGCAGATCTAAAAATACTGCCTGTCTCTCGTGTGATTGTTCTGCAAAAAAATAGTTTCTTCCTAGCCAAGTGGCTGTATGTCCATGTCTCAGGCTCACTGAACCTGTGTCACTGGGCATTTACATGCCACCCTGCTCTGGGCTGGTGTTGAGCTATTGCTTCCCGCAGTCTGCTTTCTCTTCTGTCTGAACAATACAGAGACTGCGTCATAATTTGTCTCCCCTCTGTCGGTGCCAGTCCACTTTCCTGTGGTTGAATAGCGGATACTTAGAGCTCAGTCTGCAGAGATCAATTCAGGACTAGATTTTGTGGCTACTGCAGTCTGATGATAAGTGAAATCTCTGGGCTTCAGTTGTGGAAATAATTACCATTAGATATTAGCTTTCAAAAATATGAATACAATCCTGCAGATGATACAGAGGTCTGTATCTTCTGCAGGAGGTCTGATTTACTGATGATAAATCTGTTTACCTCTAAGCAAAAATATCCATGTTTGGCATGTTCTGGTTTTATATCTAGAGAATACTTGTGTTTAAGACAAGATGACATGACCTATTTCTTACTCAGCACTATGTAGGAAGATCCCTTTTTCAAGCTTACTGTATGATCCCATAATTGCCTTGCTCATTTTATAGCTCCACATACTGTAACTGCACCCCATTCCCTCTCCACTTTCTTTTCAGCTTGCCATCTATATTTCCTTCTTTCTCTCACTGCCTTGTGCCGTCACTCCTGTTCATCTCTCATTTCCCTCCAAAACACCCCCTTCCCTCCCTCCCTTTGGTCTGCCCCACACTCCTCCTCACTGACCCCTACACTGAGGTCCTGATGCGCCAAGAGGTCAGATTTCACTGCAGCCTTTGACATTTTCATCTCCCTCTTTTCTGCCCCTCTGTCTGTGTCTCTTATGCCTCTCTGTGTCTGCCTGCCTATCTATCTATCTCTCTTTTTCCACTCGGAGTGGTATGATGGGATTCTGCAGAAAAGGAGTCCTAATGGAGCCATGGCTTTCATTACATTACCTCTGAACAGCTACAGCCACACACACACACAAGTTTGCGCAGCTATCCTTGTTAGGACATTGCATTGACTTCCATTCATTGTGGACACCCTAACCCAAACACAAACCCAAACTTTAACCTAACCTCAATTCACATCTTACATCTTACATCTAACCTTAACCGGGATCCCAGAAATTACATTTTGCCTCATTAGGACCAGGCTTTGGTCCCCATGAGGGCTACTGGTTCCGACAAGGTCAGTGTTTATACCGGAAAAGCTCCCAAAGAGATAACAAAAACGCACATCCACACACACTTACACACACACATATACATGGCCACAGCTGTCTTCCATCGCATGAATCCAGATAGGGATGTTTGGCAAATTGGGTCTCTGTGGGTGTAGTCATATAGAGTGTACATACACACACATACAGAATTATATAGCTGTATTTACTTGAGCAGTTAGAGCGGTTGCCTCGTTTTAAGTGCTTACACACAGATCTGTGAATGACCGCAAGTCAACCACTCTAGTACCCCTGCTGACAGCTACCAGCATTAGAACAGATGCCATTAAGAGTGAATCATCGTTGGCTGTGAAATACATGCTCACTTCTGCATTGTTGTGTGTTGTAGTTTCTGTAGGCATGATTCAGCAAGATATGTCTGTCAATGACACTGTCCCACTCTCTATGTACCATCAACATGATGACAAACACTTGATTGTTAGTTGATTATGTTAATGCCATAAAGTGTTAAAAAGTATTTTTATCAAAACCAAACCCACTGATGGACATTTGTTGTTAGTGTGCAGTCTTTGTTTTTGATATAGCCTACTTTAAGCGGACATTCAGTGCTGCCGTGCTATGCACATTAATGTAGATTTATGCACCATCAGATATAAAGTTACCAAGGGCTGCTATTAATTACTATTGATTTATCATTTATTTATTTTACTGATGAATCTGTTGATGCCTATCATGACTTCCCATAGTGAGATTATAGATTGTAGTGCTGAATCGATAAGTTGATCAATTAGAGGAGGACTTCTGATACATGACCATAAATTTAATATCTTTGGCTTTTAGACTGTTGGTTGGATTAAACAAGCAAGTGGAATGCATCACCTTTGGGTATGTAAAATTATGATGGGCATTTTTCAAACTTCTTCTAACCAACATGCAAAAACATATACAAAATTTTCAATTTTTTCAATGACATTTTTGATTAATCATTACAATTTTATCTTATTGACTAATCAAATAATTTAATTCAGCTCAATTCAATTCCATACAACTTTATTTATCCCTGGAAGACTAATTGTATGCAGCAGCTCACCTCCCAGATCAACACACACAGCTTGATAGGAAGGAAAGATAAAACAATGTTAATCACAAAGCTTAAAACAACAAAAGGTTATAGACTTAAAAAAAAAAAAAAAAAAACATATGTGGAATTGTTAAAAAGTACATTCATAAATAACAAATACTGAACTGAAAGGACACAATCCAAGAAGATACACAAAGTTATGAGGCCTACAAGCATAAAAAGCATTTAACAAAACACCCCCATGATGAATTGAGAATTCGAACTGAAGAGGGGATACTGTAAAGGACTAGACTAACGATTGTTTGTACAGGCAGTTAGAAAGCATTGCGACTTGACTTACTGTTAAGCACAAGTGTTATCTTCTCTCTGTGGTTCTGAACTATGTCCACTGCAGCACTGACTTGAAGAATTGGCCCAGAAATATATCACTTGGGTAAATTCACCTCAAAGTGTGGCCATATAAGGCATGATACTCAGCCTTCCAAATACCAAGGAGCCACTTTGTCGGCCAGCTCTGACGCAACATGCAACAGTCATATGATGTTATCTATGGGTTTTATGTATGAGTGTCCATACTGTGTAACAGTGATAGGGTTGTGAGGGATCCAGAATCCATATGGAGCATCAGCATGTCTATATTTGGGTACAAATGGCATCCTGACACGCTGTATTCTGGACTGGCCTTCTTGGCTGTCATGGTACCTCATAACCAGTTGGGGTGGCGTAGTTATATCCGACACCGTCTTACACTGGCTTGTCTTCTTCTGATGAATGTTTCAAGGGCAGAGATAGGATGACTTGATGAGTCATAGTTTGTCATCGTCATCATCATCATGCTTCTCTTGTTCGGTCCGAAGGTTGTTCATCAAAAGAGCACATACAAGGACAAGAAGTGAAAACTGTGCTTAGAGGAGCATCATGTTGTTCAGATGGGCTAGTAATTTGACCATACAGTATATTAACTGGTCCCAGCTGCAGGATATGAGGAATACAAGCAAAACTATTGAGACACATCCTCAAGGAAAAAAAGATGCCAGTAATGATCCAAAGAGGCCAGGTGTTTTTTGGACTGGGGGCAGTGGGAAACATTTAGATGTTAATTATTCATTATGGCCTTATAACTGTATTTCCCGTTAGACAGAAACAGAAAGAGAGACAGAGGAGGGCGTGGTCGGTGATCAATGGACTTCTCAGAAGCTTGGCTCAAGCACCTTCATGTAAATATGCTCTCTCTCTCCTCCTTCTCACTCTCTTCATCTCCTTAACCTTCCTCCTCTCCCCCTCTCTCTCCACTGTCTCTCTCATCATGTTTGAGTTGAGTAAGTGACAGATTTCTCACAGGAAAACACATCAAAGCTTTTCACTGTGTTGTTGAGAGCAGCACAGCTAATAGTGCTGCACATAGACACACACACATACATTCGCGCACAAACACGCGCATATATGCCAGCAAAACACCGGACTGCTTTTATCACTTGCTGAGGAAGATGCTTTAACAAAAGTTAGAATTCCTGCAGCTGCTGAATCCAAAGGCTGCAGTTGTTAGATAATTTTCTTAAACCCACATTATTTCTACATTTGTGATTTGTGTTACTTTTATTATGTACCAATTAGGTCTTTCTGTGCACCAATTTATCATGTTTGGTTATAGCCCAAAACAGAACTACTAAAAATAAGACTGCTAATTGAATGTTTATACTTGTGCTCACATCTGTTTTATTCTCTTAGTCATTTTCTCTCTCTCACGGTGTTATATTATTATTCTTTCCCATTCTCTCTGTGTCTGACAGCATCACTCAGCAATCCTGGTAGGACTGCGTGCTGCAGTACATTTTAGGTCACACGCTTCATTATTCATTATACATTCAACTTGGAGGTGAAATCAGTTTATGCTTCAGTACCCTTCATCGTCTGATGCTGGATGAGATCAGCCGTCAGATGGAAATACATTCTTTTTAGCAAATTTAGCACAAGAACAATTTGGTCAGAGAGGTGAAGCAAAAACTGTGTTTTCCTGTGCAAATGCATGCAACATTCGAGGGCTGTAGCTCTCTGTGTGTTCTGGAGATGAAGAATAGTCAGATTACAAATGACACTTCAGACCATTTGCTTCTATGTTTGCAGTGTCTGATTTTTTTAGATGATTCAGTTTTGTTTCATATCCAGACACAATGCGATGTAAAAACTCTATTTGAGGTCTTTTGGCAAAATTGTGTAAGTGTAAAACCACTGTTGTTTTTTTTTTTAACTTTTTCCTACATTTCCTGCTCAATAATACAGTAACTGATTTAGCCACTTAATCTCTCAAAGGGCAGCTGAGTTACTCTATGTTGCACTGCTCTGAAATCACACCCTGTATGCACCTCTGCCAGATCCTGAAAATCTGCCCTATTGGTCCACTACATCGCTTCTTTCTCCACAATCTCAAAAGTCCACTTTGATAGCAGGAATATTGATATTTCTCATCGATTACAGCATCTGCTGTGGGATGGCAGCCTCGACGGAATATGCCAGTTTATTTTCCAGTGTGCTCAATGCTTCCGTCGCTCTTTCATCTCATTAACAGGAATGGCAAGCTGACGTCATGCCTACCCAAGGGACTTGGGCTGCACTTCAAAGAGAAAAAAGCCGTAAATTTGTATGACAGCCATTTTCAAGGGAGTGGGTATAATACCAACCCTCCTGTATCACATACTAGCGGTAGATATTGGTTATGGTTGCAGGCTTTGCATTTCACTGAGAGCTTTTAGATATAACACCTCATAAACCTGACGTCCGGTTGTGGGAAGTGAATAATGAATTTATGGATGTAATCAGTTGCTTACACTGCATTTCTGACCGTTTACATTATTTTAGACTAATTGTACTTCACTCTGAAAAAAGATGTTGGAGGCTGTGTAGCCTTATGTAGCTGCAAGCAATCAGTTAATGTGACCGCTGTGCCTGTAGGACTGCTGCTTGTCTGTCTGTGGAAGTGGGGACGGTTGTTTACTGTGTAACACCGAAGAACGTATGGAGGGTGATACTGGTAAATCAGCCAAAGTCTCAAATCAAATGTTTTGTTTTGTGGGTGTACATGCGTCGATGTGTAGATGTGCTTCATTTAAAACAGGGTGTGGTCTTCTTGATTTTCTCTCCCTCCATTTGTCTCTCTCTTGGGGCGTATCATCTGCCTATATCAAGGTTATGTGTCCCATCTACAGTGTCTCTCTATTCCCTCTCTTCTTATTTCAGCCGCCCACCCGGCCCCGTCTCCGTGTCATCACTCACTGTATTTGGGTGTGGTCTGGTCTGGATTCTTAGCAGCCTGTCTCATCCACTTTGTATTAAATTTGACTCTGTGTGATTTTGTTTTGTGAGAAACAGGGAAATAGAGACTGCATGTACTTTGCGGACTCTATGGCTTTGACCTTTCGTAAGCATGAAAAAGAGGCTGAAAAATGACTTGACATTTAAATCATATCTGTGAGCCAATCCATTACTGTCTTTACTCTGGATTTTGTTCACTCTGTTACGTGAATACAAGCAAAGCAGACATAATGTATAGACTATCAGTTTAGTCATTACCAATATTTACACCAGTCCATGTGGAGCACTATCTACTTGTCAGGTGTCAAATCTGTTGTTTTTGAAAAGAAATTAAATCTTCTGTTCTTATGTATTTCTTATGTTGTGTGTAGAGCTTGTTGGTAGATGTATGAAGCCCGCAGGTTTGTCACATATCTCATTCCTGCAGTAAAGTAGTCCACTTTACTATAGGAAAACAGTAAAGTTACTGTGTATTATTATTATATTTTTGATGTTTTACCTTTTAGAATTTTCAATGACAACACACAGTGAGAAACGTCTTGCAGAATAAGGCAGTGTTGATTTTCTCATGTTACAGTCATGCGGTGCGGGGTTCAGCTGCAGTTAAGAATCAATATCCTGAAGGGAAAGGGTGAGCTGTGTGTCAGTGTGCATATTCTGAGCTTCACTGTGGGCACTGCAGACCTCCTGCTCTTGTCTTGAGCATAGATTGTACAAAAATGTTCTGTCAGGTTCCTTGATGTGTTGTCTTTATGTAATAATTCAATAAAGTAAAAGGAAGTATATTGGTTACAAATGGCAAAAGACTGAAAATAGGCACAAGACATGACAAAACAAATTATACATCTCTTTAAAGGAACAGCTTGATTAAAAAAAAAGTGTTTATTCACTTTTTTTGCTGAGAGTTAGATGAGATGATCAGTATCACTCTTTCTGTTAAATATGGAGCTGGAGCCAGTAGGTCATTAACATAAAAACTGGAAACGGGAGGAAACATCTTGTCTGGCTCCAGCCTAAGCTCAAAAATACACCTACCAGCACTTCTAAAGTGAAAAAATAACACCTTATCTCATTTTTTTTATTCCATGCATAAACTGAAATGTTAATGTTGGGATTTTACGGGGGAGTATATGTACTGAAACTATTTAGTTCCAGGCACCGTGACTTCATGGAAACTATTCTTTTAAACCTCTTTTAAACACCTCTGTAATTATAATTCAGCCCACAGTAGAAGAAGTTAAATTAACTGTCTGAACTTTCGGTTGAAAGAAATGTAATGTGCAGATATGTTGGGATTATTGAAGTTGGAAAATATATGAAAATTGGAAAGCCTTAAATCTGTATCTTCCTCTAGCGCAGTGGTCATTAGTCAAGTACAAGTAAATTAAGCCCTCTGCTGTATTGCTGCACAGGAAGAGTTTTCAGTAAGTGTCTCACACATTTGCACATTTATCAGGTTAACATAAAGCATCACTTAAACCAAACAAATGTAAGCACTAATGAAAATTAGCATTTCCCGGTGAGGAGCGGTAGGGTGGGGTTGGAAATTGTTGTCATGAAAAATGTATTGGCTTCTAGAAGTCTAAATGAGTTGTCTCAAAACAGAAACATCCTCCCTCCATTAAAATCTTAGAAGCATTATATGCTGCTGGACACTCCACTAGTGAGCACTGTACCTCCATTAGCAGTCAGACAAATCATAAACAACAACAACAGCAGCAGTGGCAGCAACATCCAAAACAAGCACAGAAACAACAGCAAAAAAACTCAAAAACATTAATACCAGTAATAAGATATCACCCCCCATGTTAAAAAGCTAAAGGACACTATTCCTACTTTCCATGTAGCCAGTAGTTTTAGAGATTTAAGTTCATATTAGTAGGATATAAAAGAATATGTACACAATCAAACCTGTATACACATACTCTCAATTTGAAACACATGAACAGGCACCTGCAACATGGTCTCTGCATCTCCTGTATCGGTCTAGAGTCCTGATGGGCCATATAAAAGCCTTTGATCTATACAGACCATTTATCCCTCCCCATGTAGGAGATCAGCTAAACCAATAGAAACAAGAGCTCACATCAGCTCACTTTGGGCCCCCCCCCCTATGTAATCTGACTCTTAAATGGAAACACACACTTACAGTGTTTTTTAGTTTATAATGCATTCTGCTAATCCTCATTTACTTACATGAGTGATGGAGGGGATCGATAAAAGTCATTGATCAGCCCTTGCTGATGCACAGACATTGAAACTGAAAAGTTAATAGTTTTAATAAAGACATAATGTGCACACGTACACACACACACACCGATGTTAATGTAAAAACACTGTTTCAGGATCAGCTAACATGCTGATCAATAAGCTTAAAGATTTTGTCTGTTAAATCTGAAACATAAGAAGTCAGGCAGTTGTCACTGTCAGAAGTTTTGATTTGCCTGGATTGTACAGTGTACTGTATGTCATGGGGGAGGGTTTTCTTTGTGTTTTACACTTGATTTTCATATTCACATAATTAAACCATTCAAAAGAAGGAAGAATGCTAAGCTGCACAATATGCATATATTTTAAAAGGCAAGTAGATCTGAGGATTTTTTTGTGTAAACCAAAGATCCTTTGCTGTTCCCTTCACAAAAATGTCTTATTCTCTGTTTCACCAGTAGAGAGTGCTGGAGGAGCAGATCACATTCACAGAAATGTGTATTCCCTCAACAGCACAGTTATCATGGAAGTGAATGAAGTACTCAGGCTGAATGCAACATTGTAGACAGCATTACAGTGTGGAATGACTCAGCAGATCTGTCTCACTCATGATTAGTAGTAGAAAGAGATGTTGCTGATGTTGTTGACTGACCCTGTGAAAACCTCAAGCAAAATGTGTGAACAGAAATAGAGATGTCAGATTGTGTCCCTGTTCCTGGTGCTCAAATTTCAAACTCCCAGCATTAGCTTGATATGACCAGCTTGCGAGCCACAACAAAAGAGGGAGATGCATGCCAAACTTAGCAGTTGCAAACTGAGATATATTAAAGTAAACCCAAACAACCGATCCACCCTCTCTCTCCAATATAACTAATATATCCTTAAATGGAGCAACAAAGTATAAACTACAATACAAAATATCAAAGTATATAATGCAAAAAAATGAAAAAACACCTAACTGCTTATGTTCCATAGTAACCTTTTAATCCCCCCCACCCCATGCTCAGCAACTGGATCCCAGAAGCTGATTTAGGAGGAAAGAGAGAGCCTACAGGAAAATGGAACAAACAGAGAGCAAAATAAATACACACTAAAGGACATTATTCACAGGGAGCCCGAGACAATGTGTCCACCACCATATTATCCCATCCATTGATGTGGAGAAGGTCCAGGTTATAGAAGTAAAGCAGCAGAGCCCAGCGAATGAGCCTTTGGTTAGGACACTGGAGAGACCTGAGAATGTGTAAAGGGTTGTGATCTGTGAAGAACACCACAGCCATAGAGCTAACATACACACAGAAATGTTGCAAAGCCAAAATCAATGCTAGTGTTTCCTTTTCAATTACTGAATAGTTCAGCTGATGTTTATTAAATTAATTTAAAAAAAACAAACAAAAACTGGCTTATCCACTCCTAAATCATCAGGCTGTAACAACACTGCCCTTGCGCCCACATAACTTGCATTTACTTCAAGTTTGAACAGTTTCTCCCAGCCAAAACAGGAGCATTACAAATAAGGGCTTTAACACTCTTAAAAGCCTTCTGACACTCTGAGGGCCACACATATTTGGCCTTAGCTTTCAACAAATCAGTGAGGGGCGCAACTACCATGGAAAAATTCCTACAACAACACTGATAATAACCTATAGGCCAAAAAAACGCATGAGCTCCTTCTTAGTGAGCATAGTCATCAATAGTCTGAACCTTTGCATGCACAGGACACACTCTGCCATTCCCTGCCACATGGCCCAAATAAGAAACTGTTGCCTTCGCAAACTCGCACTTGGCAAGGTTAACAGTCAAATTGGCATGAGCCAAGAGGTCAAACAACTTCTCAGTGTGGTCAAGATGAATATCCCAATCATCAGAGTAGATGACCACATCATCCAGATACACCAAGCAACCTTACAGATCTCACAACAACCCAGTTCATCAGGTGTTGAAAGGTTGCTGGCACATTCCACAAACCAAAGGGCATCACACTATAAGAATACAATCCCATGGGCGTAATGAACACAGCAACCTGCCAGTAGCCTTCCAGCAGGTCAGACTTGCTGACAAATCAAGCTGACCCCACTTGGTCAATACAGTCTTCCACACGGAGAAGTGGAAAAGAGTCCAGTTTTGTGTCATTATTGGCTTTATGGAAGTCTGAACAAAACCCGTGAGTGTCATCGGGAGTAGCAATCACGTAGTTCTGATCTGAAATCTTCTTCACAACTGAATATGGACCAGAAAATTTTGCCTGAGGTCACAATGGGTAACAGAGCAAGCACCTGATCTCCTGGGAGAAAAACATGATTCTCAACCTGGCGATCATTAAGTTTTTTCATATTCCCCTGTGCAGATGCCAACTTGTTCTTAGCCATCTCCTTGGCTTTATGAAGTCTATACCTAAAGCCGCTGACATATTCAGCAAGGGTTTGTGGTGGTTTTGCCTCTTTCCAATTGTCCTGCCAAGGGACCCCGCACAGTATGGCCAAACACAAGGTTGTTGGGGCTGAACCCTGTGCACTCCTGGACAATCTCCCTTGCAGCCAGCAACAGCCAGGGCAAACCCTCTGCCCAGTCTCTGTTAGCAGAAACATCTCTTTTCAGGGCCAAAAGAAAGACCCCAGGATGCGGTCATACGTCTTCTTCACACCTGAGTGGCCAGACTCATCGTGGGAAATCAGCAACACCATACTACAGAACCTAGAAGGCACAACAACTTGGTAAACAGGTTCGCCAACAAAATACTCCCACTGAGGCACCCACTTTCTCATCAGCACATCATTCTGGAGGAAATAACACTGAGCATAATTTTTCACCTCACCACAAGGAAGAATCCTCTCCATCAGATCTTTCAGAGTCATGTCAGCACGCTGCTTCTTCACCAGCTCACTGTCAGAAACAGACCAAGGAACATCAAGACATGTCACATCATGCTGCTGTAGAGTGTCATCATTTTCAGTAGAATTTATTCCATCTGACTGTGAGCACACATCAAGAAACTCTGTTTCACTTTTGTCAGGCTTACTGCTAACCAGGGGCACTGGAGCCACAATAACAGGAGGTACATCATCAGCCCACAACCGACTCCGTGCTATACCATTACCCAAGATCATTGTAACATTATCCATGGGCAGAACTGGCCACACACTGACTGCCATCTCGCCCTGAAACAGATCATGTTATGCAGAGGTACATGCAGAACCTTTAACCCTATTCCAAGCAAAAAAGAACCCATGTATGTCTCATCTGAAAATGGTAAGGCTGATGCTAAAATGAATGAATCAAAAGCACCAGTGTCATGCAATATCTTTGCGTGCACTTTCTCATCAGTCTATACCAGAGACACAAAACCTTCAGTGATGACAGGTAAGTAAGACTTCAGCTCTGGGCTAGATATCTGTGGTTTCAACTCACAAGCTGAAAGCTCAGACACCTGCTCAGAAATAGGCACAACAAACATTGCTGGCTTGGGGTTAACACTAGCTCCAGCCTGCTTAGTCCTTGATTTAAAAGCATAACAGTCTCTTCTCCGGTGCCCTCATTTATGACAACAATTACAAATTTTGTCAGACTCACAAGCACTACATTTGTTTCTCTGCTCAAGCCCAAACTGTACTGGACGACCAGACCACACACCCATGGCTGAGGAATTTGCCCTGTATCTGTGAGCACTAGAACACTCCGCACTGTGCGTCAAAACATAGTCATCTGCCAAAGCAGTGGCTTCAGCTGCTGTCTTAACCTTCTGCTCACAAATAGACGTTGCGATCATGCAGAGCCTCATGAGAGTAACCTCAGCTGCAGTACACGAACAATCAAAATGAGTGGACAAATCATGAGCAAACTCCAAATGCCACTTATTGCCTCTTTTCCAACTCCTAAGTCGTGGGCAATATGCTTCAGGCACCAGCTCATATGCTTTGAGAACAGCAGACTTCACTAAACCATACTTCAAACAATCACTGTTACTCAAAGAAGAATAAGCCTCTTAAGCCCTGCTGATTAATATACATTGCAACATCACATTGCAGTGGAATCAGGCCACCCCTGTGCATCACCTAGCCACTCAAACATTGAGAAGAAAGTTTCCGAATCTCCCTCATTAAATCTGGGAATCAGATTCAAATCATAAACAGACCTTTCCAGGGTCCCGCTTTGAACAGAGCCCAACACTTTCATCTTCAATTTCATCTTCAAATTCGCTTTGAAATTGGCCTTCACTGTCTCTTTAGCTCTTTTATCACCAACATCAACATTGCAATAGTCAGCTATCTTAACCAGCTGATCCTTTATGCACTGATCCAAAAATCTTTCCGATGGTGCCTCTACAAATGCTCTCATAATTTCCTCCATAGTTTACCAATATTTGTAACCACACAGGAGAACAAAGGAATGCAGTGTTTAAACCCACCAGTGCACACAAGAGGAATAAGCAGCCTCAAAACAGAGCTTCCTTGCAAGATGACTGCCTAACCAAAAATCTAGCTACATACCCCCCCCTAATCTTCATGAGGCATAGTGGTGGATATTTACACACTCAAAGCCCACTGGACAGAGAGGCGACCAGAAAACCAGCAGCTCCCCCACAGCCACAGAAGTGCTCCCAAGCAAATTTAAGGAAAAGGGGAAAAAGAAGCTCTAACCGCCATACCCTAGCACTACCAAACCCCTGATAAAACCCAAAGGGGAGATGCTGCTTAACCTATGAGGGGAACCACTCCTACAGATAAAGTACAGACAGGTGGATCAGCACTTACCTTCCTGTGCCTCAGCGAAAATCCACAAAATTTCTAAACTCAAAGTACATCTCCCAGAGCACAACAAATTTACTATATAAGGCTATCTATGTAACCGTCACAAGGGTGAATCCCTCACACATGATGTCACTTTCGCATGAGAGCCCAATGTCCCTATCAAAGGCTTTTCCCACGCACAGCCAATCAAACTGAAATGGCACATGCTCTCATGCAAACAAAGCATGCGACTAGACTAAATTTACTCAGTAGAAACTAACAAGTTGTTAGTTTCTCAGTTGTTATGACTGGCTCGCAAGCCACAACAAAAGAGGGAGATGCACGCCAAACTTGCAAGCAGTAGCAAATTGAAATTTATTAAAGTAAATGACAATAATAACTGCAATGGGATGTGAAAGTCAGGATCACTGGTATATGAGAGTGCGTGAATTCAGTGGCTGATATGAAGTGCATGTTGTCACTGTTAAAACAAAACAAAGCAAGGCAAAAGTAACATCCTGACTTTGGTGAAGTGACCGACACACTAGTGTCTGGGCTGGCAAGCTTAAGCAACTGAGGAACACTGGCCAAGTGTTCTCAGTTAACTCAATGGTAATTCGGCTCCACCCAGCCAAGGACATGTAAGACACACAAAGCACCAACAGTACACACAATCCACAGGATCAAAACAACAGGCTCTGGGGCTGTCACAAACTGCATTGACAGAGAGAGACCTCGTCACCCATCTGCTGGTGGTGTAGACACACACATACACAGAAACACAAACACACCTACACACACAGACGCACGAGCTTTCACATCATATTCCATCAACCACCAGCACTGAGGGTGCAGTGCGGTTGAGATTCAGACCAACCCCCCCCCCCGCCTTTAAGGGGAAGCCTGTAACTTGCAGGTGATCGTCAGCCATTGTTGTCTGCCTGCTGCTCACTGCCCCCCCCCCCCTCTTCTGGACCATGTAGTGTGTTCCATCTTTTCTGCTGGCTCACAGAAGGACAGTCTATACTCAAGCTCATTCTGCTTTTCTTCCTCTCTCCTCTCTTCTTCCTGTTCCATTCTGTGGGCCATTCTTCATGTTAATCATTTATTATTTTAATTTATTTCGTCATCTGTCTTTTATTTACAGTATATCCTCTTTAACCTCAATAATACCTTGCTTTTCTTCATCCTTTATTTCTCAAGATTACTGTCAAATGTCAGCACACTCATTGTGACCTATGATCTGTTCTTTTCATCACCAGATGGGGAGCTTACAATCAGGGGTTAACTATGAGATACAAGAAGACCATCTGTGTCTTTGTAGTCCCCGCTTGTGTGGTCATGTAATTGCACAAATCCTCTAATATCTTCAAGACGCTATGAGGGATTTTTAGAAGATAAACTACTTAATTTGAGCAGTGAACAGAGGAAGATGGAAAGCAACCAAAAAAATGGAAATATGTTCAATCCTAGACAAACCCAGACAGTTGCATGACATTGTTAACTAACTAACTCAATGGTTGAATTATGGTTATAGTTGAATCTGTGCACATTATTTATACAGTATATGAAAGTTCAATTGCAGTTCTGCACTTTACTCCTCTGTCATGAAAGTTGGTGCAGTGTACAGTATTAGCCCATTTATGTCAGTATCCCTGGGATTTGACCACTGATTGCCACCATCAGAAAATTGTACACAGAGTTCCTTCAGTGTTCACCTTATTTTCCATGTTTTCTCCTGCTTCCCCCTTCTGATCCACCCTATCGCTCCATCTCCCCTCTTTGCCCATTAACCTTTCCTTCTCCTCATGTGTCCCTCTCTTCCTGAGGATAGAGTGTATTTTTTCAACACAGTGGTAGAGAGTAGCTGCAGCTGTAGCAGTAGGTTGGCTGTTGGCATGCAGCCTTGCTAAACCCCTTACACACTAAACACTTTCCTGTGACTGTAGCTCACATACACGCACATGCACACACAAACACATTCTGTAGCCACATCTGTTCACATGGAGTTTTTTCATGTACATCTGGACAGGGTCATTTCTCGTGTGTGTGTGTGTAGGGGATAAGTAATGAGTGAATGGATGGGTCTTACCATTCACCAACCCTTTTCAGTTGTTATATCCCTCTCTCATGTTTCTGTTTCATTTTCAATTTGCATATATGGATGTGTGGACCTGTGTGTGTGTTTTGTGTGAAAATGAGAACATCCATTAGCTGTCTCCTAGCTTGATTTGGAGAGGCAAAGGCTGTTTTACCTCCTAATATTTCTTTTAAGAAGAGAAAGAGGACTGAAGAGAAGAAAAAAGAAGAAAAGAAGAGTAGAAGGACAAAAATAGTCAACATTTGTTTGTGTCAGTTTGGAGATTTTTGGAGCCATCACACTGTAGGATTTGTTCTTTTCTTATTTTGTCATGTTTTTATGTTGCAGTGGATTTATTTTTTATCATTTACAAAAGTACCAGAAACTTTCCTGGAAAATTACTTTTTTTCAAGTGACTTTTAGTATCTAGCACATGAGGGTTAATTACTTTAAAAAACACTTGAAAAACACTTTTTTGGCATCTGCAGAGGTTAAGTGTATACTGTATGCACTAAGTGTATGTCAGGCAGGGATGTGATTGAAACCTTTTCACCTAGTAAAACAATTTTTGGAGACAGGTAGAGCTAGGAAAGTGAAGTCATGGCTCATGCTGCTGCCCACCTGAAGAAAGCTCGTGAGCTTGAACAACATCCAGAGTACAGGGCGCTACAGAAAGCCAGGGAGAGGAGGAGACGGCAGCGTGAGAGAGCTGAGCGAAAGCGGCAGGTAAAACACACATAATGCTCTGTCCACATGGACTCACTGAATTTCCACAACTTTGTCAGGTATCTTGCTCATTCCCATTACAATGTCATCAACATATTGTACAAAGGCTGATTCACCTCTCGATATTTCCTTTTAAGAATATACTGTACGTGTGGGTGTTAGGACATTGTGTGTGAGTGAGGGTTATGGGAATAGCACAGATGTGGATGTGATTGACCGTGCAATGTGCTGTGGCTGCTGTCCTGCTGTCCACTCAGATGGTTTATCATGTAGTGTGAGGGAGATGGATGGTGGTGGAATAGATGACAGATGTGTGAAAGGGTCATGCTCAGAGAGAGGTCACATACCAGTGGTATCAGGCATTGTATGGAACCTTCTGGTAATATCTGAAATAAAAGAATATGTTAGTTGCTGAATAATGTACAACAACTTCATGGAGAAAGAATGAAAGACGGAAATTTCTTTGGTCAAGTACATTATTTTCTTATATTGGAACACAGTGCATTATCACTTCTAAGAAAAAAAGGTATTTTTAAAGCTTGACTTGTTGTCAGTATACACTTTGTTTTGAGCGATACTTGCTACCTTAAGCACTGATTTAGAATGTTGATCGAACTGTTGAAGTGTCCTAATGTATCGTCTGCCAGCCAATCAAAAGCATTTTCCATGGCCATAATGTAACATGAATACCAAAAAAGCATGCCAATCATATATTCTAAATTTATGTGAGTAGATAAATAGTAGTAAGTCTTAGAGAGATACTGCCACACACCTCAGGTTACTTTATTAGGATCAATATTGTGTTTGACATTTGTCCTCATCAAGGCAGTAGTGTGTGTGTATACTTGTTCTTTTTATACAGGCCAGCACAGAGTTGAAAAATCACCGTAAGTGGCCTAATGTACACATAAGCCAAGCTGCTAATGGGATTTTTATGATACTGATTAGAGTTTTGATTTTCTTCCAGTGTAAGCATAGACTTGGACAGAGTACAGTGTATAATCCAGTACACTATATTACAGAACATGCAGGTCAATCTACACAAATCCTGTACAGATAAACAGATTACAGCTGGTTCTCAATCAATCCAATCTTTCTTTGTGCAGCTTTCTTAGCAGAGAGATGAACGAGACACACAGAGTAGCAGACAGACAAGTGGAAAGGCAGTCAAAAGCGATGGACATAGACAGACACTCATACACACACACATATACATACACATACGTGCACATTGATAATGTCTTTCTAAGCATGTGATACCACACTCAGGTGTAAAATTGTCAGTCGAGCACATATATGGATCATGTAAAGCAAAGAGTTGTCTTTGTATATTTTTTTTAACAGTCGAGGTAATTGTCTTCTTAAATCTCAGCAATCTTATTATGTATTTTGGTTAAAAAAAATCTCTGTGGCCTCTAAGAAATTGTGAATGCAATTCACTATTTTTCAACATTTCATAGACTTAAAAGACTAATTGGTTAATCAATCATGAAAATAATCATTAGTTTCTGCCCTGACTCTATTTAATTTGTAATGTCTTTAACAATTTCCACTACAAGGTCATATTTTAAATCATTTGAAATATGATAGTTGTGAAAGGGTGATGACAGCATACTAGAATACTGACTATATTCTGTATTATATTGTTGATTATGTTTTGTACATTTGTGATCAGAATCTGAAGAGCCATATAAACACATTATCCAAAGTATGATCCAGTATATGGAATGTTTTGCGATCATGGCCATAAAAGCATGTGTTCAGAAGAAATCCCAAGCACATGGGTAAAACATTAAAGTTTTCTGAACTGTGTCTACATGTCAGACATTTTCTACTACACCCTAATGATAAACAGGTTCTGTGTGAGACTGTAAGTTACTGAAATTTGACCTGAGTACTGTACCTTGATCAGGCTCAACTTCCACGCTCTACGTTATGACCCTCAGCGTTCCTAGAGAGCAATGTAGGCCATGCGGTCTCGAGTTGGACTTAAACCCAGCTGTCATGCACCCCACTCTGGGCATGCACAGCAAGGGGTTGGTTGAGGAAGAGGGTCTGGAAAGATAAAAATAGCTAAGGTGGGAGAGACAGTAAGGGTTAAAGAGTTTATGACTGCAGTTGTTATCCTACAGAGAGAGAGGAGAGAAAGAGGAAGAGTAGGCAGGACTGGGCCTTGGCTAGGCGCAGCTCACACACTAAGACAGAGCCAGAGGTATCCGAGGCTGAGGAGTTTTAGTTGGGCAGGATATGAAAGGCACAGAGAGGGTGAGAGAGTGATGGCAATAGTGAAGTAAGTGCATGAGATTTGGCTTGTTCATCAAGTTTGAACAGAAGACGTGGACAGATTTAATGGATTTCGGGATTTATTGATGCAGATGAACGTCAGGAAAGTAGACTTGAGAGGCTTTTACCGAAGGAAGCAAAGTGAGAAACTACAAGGATTGGACTTTGGCACGCCATACAGTACAGCGCCAAAGTGAGTGAAGACACTTAAGGCCACAGTTTTCAGATATATTGAGGAAATTCTTAACTGATTTGGATTGTAACCATGGGTAACGCAGCATCATGTAAGGCCTGTGGATCAGATAAAGCTTTAAAGGCCACTGGGAGCGACAACGATTTAAACGAACACACTGACTACTACAGGGTTGCTGACTCTGGACCTGAACTTGTTGATTCATTGGTAAGAAGCAGCGAGAGAGATGCGGTTCTGCTGTTATAAAGACTTTCATATTTTCTGTTACTTATGCTGCAAGCTTCAAAAGTATGTTGTATTCAACATGTTGCTCCTGGCGTATTTGTGTGTGTGTGTGTGTGTGTGTTGTGACGTCTCATGTCAGGGGTTTGACCCTTGACCCTACACAGGGGTGTGGCTAGATCCCAGACATGCAACGAGGAGTTTGATTCTGCTGACTTCATGAGTTAACGCCCAGCAGTATCTGACTGGCACGTTTCTGTCTTAACCCCACTAAAAAGAAGTTAAAACCTTGTCAACACTCAATTTTCAAATCAAAACATCCAGTAGTCTTTTGCAAAAGTAGAGTGGCATTCATTTAGCACAATAGATGCTCCATAAAATCTGTGAAGTAATATCTGTGTAAATGTTTATTAATATTCTGGTGAAATATTAGATGTCTACAAGGAGAGGACTTACTACCGGTAATATTTCTGGATCTGAAAGGATTAGTCAATTAATCGCTGAATTGATTTGTTGCTTTGCTTTGTGTAATTTGATATTAAATATCTTATATTCTTTGTGTGTTGTTCCAACAAAACAAGCAATTTGATGACATCATCTTGAGCTTAAGGGAATTTTTCACTATTGTCTGATATTTTCGTAGACTAAATGAATAATCTCGTAATCCAAAAAATAATTGCCAGTTATTATATGTTTCAGCACTAAATGTATCAGCAGACTTAAAAAGCATTATTATTCATTGATATTACTTATTACAGAATTGGTATCAGTGTATGTTGGCAGGTAAATTCTTTACTGTTGCATTTGTGTTTTTATTTATTGTCATTATTTAGAGTAATTTCATTTTCAGTGATCTTCACAATTTACTGTGATCTTACTTTACTGTTAGTGTCAGCTTTGAAAGTAAAGCGTATTGTTCAGCTGTGAAATATCTTTATATACTGTATATCCTTGTCACAACGTTTTAATAATTAATATTAGGGATCATTGAAATGTTTGTGTAATGAAGGAATATTCAGTCATTAAATTATTTTCAGACCCTCAAATATCAGTATAGGTATTGGCCTCAAAATAACATCAAATATCAGTTGGCCTTTAAGCTCTTATACCCTTTTAGAGAGCTATTTATACTACATACAGTTGTGAGTTATGTTACAGTAAAATGGTGAGGAGGACTCAGGTTGAGGAGTGTTTACAGTTGATACTGAATCCAGGTCAGAGGAAGAGGCCCCCGTGGATATGTGGTTCTTCTCTTACATTCTCAGAAATAACTAGGTCAACATTTTTGGAGGACTTATGTGTGAATTTATAAAAAAATCAATATGTACATGCACATAAATTCAGCAAAACACAGAGCTACATTTATTTGCCATCTTAAAAGTGTTTATGTGTGTGTCTGTGTGTGTTTGGCAGCTGTTTGTGCAGTCTGAATGTCTGGTGTTTAAATTTAGACTGGCCCACTCAGACAAGCTATTGATACAAGAAGAAAGTCTAGTTCCCATAAAACACTCTGAACCCTCTATATTAGCCAATCTATCATGGTAAATGGTAAATGGACTGCACTTGTATTGTGCACCTTTGTAGTTTTCTGACCACTCAATGTGCTTTACACTGCATGTCAACATTCATCCATTCACACATACATTCATAGAGCAATTTGGGGTTCAGTATTTTGCCCAAGGACACTTAGACATGCGGACTGGAGGAGCCAGGGATTGAACGACAGATCTTCTGATTAGTGGACGACCCTCTCTAACTCTGAGCCACAGCCACCCCAAATAAACAAATAAACTCCCATGATGCACAGCAATAACATGCTACATCTAGTTTTTTTTAATAATTTTAATTTTTTTATTTGGATGTGTAGGTAAATAGAACCAAGACAAAAACGCTCAAATAAAATTAATGACTAGACTGTAAAAAAGAGAGGTTATTAAAACCAAACTTTTAATATTGTTAGTTTTTGTATATGTGTTTGTTAAAAAAGCTATTGCTTATAGCTGCATAATGAATACACTCTAACCTTGATATGTTCTGAATCAACCCAAACTATTAAATTTCTACATCTAAAAAATACACCACCTTTACCATTAAAAACTAAACAAACAAACAAACAAACAAAAAGCATGTATTACGGTCTCTAATATTGGCTTCAATTTGTCTTTATCTTTCTAGTCGGACAGCAACACCAGTTTCCTGCGGGCTGCCAGATCAGGGAACATTGATAAAGTCCTTGAGTTCCTGAAAAATGGAGTTGACATAAGCACCTGTAACCAGGTAAGGAAACTTCTTACCAGCCTCCACAGATGTTACTTCTGCTGTAGCATCTGGTGCCTAATGACATTTCTCTTTGTGCTCTTGTGTGTGATGTGCGTTGTCATTCTTGCGCTACCTTTGGAAACTGAATATGACTGCTGAGTGTCTTACAGTCTAGCTTTTTTTATTATTGACCTCATGGAGTTGCAATATATGGTTCAAAACTCTTGTTTATGTGCCAGAATACTATATGTATAGTATCAAACTATATTAACTGATTGCAGTCCAAAACATTTCAACAAAGTTGAAGGATTTACACTGTTTTCATTAGCTGTGTATTTTCTGCTTTCAGTTTGCATCAGTGTTAATATTGACAGCCAGTTTATATTTAGATTCTGTCTTAGTCCTGTGACATAACATTTATTTTTTATTCAGTGTGTTTCTGTGTTGTTGTTATAAGTTTTAGTATAGTTTTTGTCTGTAACATTTCAGTCAAGGAAAGCTGTTTTATTCAACAAAATCTAATTTTAGTCTTATTTGAAACAAAAATATCTATCATGTCCATTCTACAGCAGTTCTTTATTTGCAAATGTCCCACATTTTTGACTGTGTTCTGCATATTAAAGATGACCACATCTGGCCCAGAATTGGCAAATCAGTGATTTTTTTTCTTAAATCTGCTGTTGAATAGTCAAATTATTTCCCACACTCCAGCCAACACACAACAAATACAATAAATGCTGCTGTCACAGCAGTAGGTCAAAGTCTGCCTCTCAGATCTGCTAAATCTAACCTTCACTCTGCTGTGTCATGATGGCATCCATACAAATGAGTTAGGTCAGCACATACCCTAACCTGCCAACCCCCGCTTCCAACATCATAATCACCCTCTGATCTACAATTACTTCCCTTCCACTTCCCACCACCACACCCTTTCTTCCCTCCAATCTCAATTGTATTTGAAGGATCTACATCCCTCTGACAGCTGTTCTTACCCCTCACACCCACCCTCACCCACATTCCACTCAGCGGCAGGGAGTGGGGAGGGTGCAAAATAACTTCCAGGGCTCATTACACCCCCCTGCCCTGTGATATCAATATGATTTACAGTAGTCACAAGGTAGCTTAACGGAGGAGACAGAGAGTAGCTACGTGACTGTGTTTGTGTGTGTGGGTGTGTGCGTGTATGTGTGTGTTTGTGTGTTCTTCATGTTTCCTACTGTCACATTGTTGTTGGCCTTTTTTAATTTGGAAGCATTTTAATAACAACTATTTATATGCTGGGCTGTAATTGGTTGGCAGAGAGGGAGTGGCAGCCACCCATAGCTCTACTATTTGTTGTCATGGGCACCATGGGTTTTATTTTGTTTATCCAGAGGGAAGCCTGACTATTCAGGGCTGTGATATTACACACACACACACACACACACACACACACACACACACAGACACACACACACACACACACACACACACACACACTCCTCTCTCCCTGCAACAGGAGAGCCCTGCCCTTCATAGTATCTGTCAGGGGTCAGATGATTACATTTGAGCCCTTGTCAGGTGACCAAAAATGTGAGTGACATTTTCATTTATATCCCAGTGATGCTCTCACTTTGTGCGTGTGTGACTGTGTCGAGGGAAAAGGTGAGCAGCCAGTATGCTTAAAAACAGTAGAAAGGATTCTTTAGGGAAGTCACAAGAAATAAATACCACTCAGTTGTTCATATGACATTGACCTTTAGTAGTTATCTGTAGGTCATTTTACTTTGTATTAGAGAACTGACACACATGCACATTGATGTAGCTAATTGAAATGAAATTCAAAATTTATAGGCACACATATATTCCTGTGCATTTTTCTTGTCAGTGTTGTTTCTGTCTACATTACAGTTATGTGTGATGTCTGTATTTCTGACTGTGCATGTGTGCATACACATCATGCACACATGCTTAAATGCAAAAACATGTACACAGTTCCAAATGAGTGCATTACATTTACTCCACCTCTAGGTATGTGGTTTAACAGTTAGCTGTCCTCAGACTGTGATATATGGTTAACAGTAATCTGCTATCTTTAAAGCTGCAACGATTAGTTTATTAATTGATTAGTTGATTGACAGAAAATTGAATAACACAACACCATTGTCAGTTTCTGGTACAGGTACTTGTGTACTTCTAGCATCAAATAAATCCAGACTATTATTGACTACTACTAGACTACTGCTGCATGTTAACCTGATGCATTTGTTTTTGTTGATAGCAGCCGGGGAGTGACTTCTTCTATTTCGACCTTGTCAAACAAACACTACACACAGCGTGACTATTCTGACAGTGATAATTAACATCTGCTGAAATATGATGCCCGGATAATCATTCAAAAGTATTGTGTTACTCGTGATTAGCAGCAAAATTGCTCTCAAGGCAATGAGCAGATCAGAATCGTGTCTGTGGAAAAGCACTCCACACAATTACAGGGCCATTATCTCTAATATTGCTATTAGCATTGCAGTCATTAGAGGCAGAGCCCTACTGATAAGAGTCTCAACAGACATGAAATGATATAACTGAAATGTGCAATCTGGTTAATTGGAAATAACAGTCGATTGATCTGCAGTGTCTTTAAAATTAAGGAAAGGAATACGTCACGACCTAATCTGCAAGTACATATTGGATTTGTGTTAATCGGCAAGTATCAGTACAGTTTTATCACTTAGATAAACACCATTATGCTGGATTAACATCCATACTATTTTACAAACTGTGTTACAATACTAGTTGGATTCAGGAAATGAATCCTAAAATTAATATGATATCATCTGTGGTTTCTTAACTTAAGTGATACTGTGCATCCACAAGTCAGCGGGAGACGCTGACACATCGCACAGTTTTGAGCGTTGCTTTGGCGGTGTGTTCATTAATAACTGAATAGCCAGATCCTAGAAAGCAGCAACAAGGTGGCGAGGGCCAGAGTTTGGCACCAAGGGCAAAACGCTATCCAAGTTAGTTAGAGAGGGAGACAGAGATACTCTCCCTGCCTGCCAAACCCAGAGTCCAACTATCCTCCTTAATAAATTTTATGAATGAGACAAACAAAACACCATCTTGGATTAATTTATCTTTCAGTTTTTAGCAACTTTTAGCAGTGTGTCTATGTGAACATAGACACACAACAAATAAAAGTAAAGATATAATGTAACTTCTGTTCATTTTCGTGGGAATGAGAGAAGGAGAAATGACTGTAGTCACTTTGAACCAGCTGAATTAGATATTGTGTGTGAGAGAGTTTGTTACATATGAGTGTGTCGTTTGTCTGCGTGCATGTGTGTGTATGTGAGCTGTTTAGTTTCTGTCCTCACAATTAAAGGCCAGACTTCCCCTCTAATCTACCCAAATGTTAATCCCTGGTGAGTGATATTACTCTTTAATCTGCAAGCATTTTACATTATTTCCTCTTTTTGCCCCAAACATTCATCCCATTTGACACTCAGGCCTATAAAACGACATCAAATAAAATTGACCATTTATTTCCATGTGTGATTATAACAAAGGTCAGTGGTCACAGTGGCATGAATATTAATCTCTGCTGGACGGAGCTCAGTCATGTCATGTCGCTCCAACAGTACAAACTGCCAGGGATCACTGTGTTGAGCTGCATGTCCATTAGCTAAATAAGTTCACTTACAGCTCAGAGGAAAAGGAGATTTAGATCAGGTTGTGTGAGAGAGTGAGTGAGTGAGTGGGTGGGTGAGTGGGTGAATGTGTGTGTCTGTTGTGAGTTTTGTTTGTCTTTCCTGGAAAAAATAATGGTTGAAATGTGATTGAAATGCTCTAATAAGATGGCATCTTTTTTGCTGTGTCAGTGATGCCACCATTTTGCAACGAATGTGTAAATCTGAAGCCTGTGACTTTCTGCTTGTCCAAACTGCAGCAAAGAGCACCTGATGGCACTGCGGTGACAATGTCACTAACTGACTGGATAATGTGATTTTATAATTTATTGAAGTGATGGCATTAGAAACATTGGCAGTGCAAATAAGATGAACATTTCTCCATAGATGAGTATGACAAGCATCTCCAGCTCAGTATAACCACACCCATAACCTGTGATGACTGTGGTGAAACAATTAGATGATGAAACGATTAGTCACTTAATTTGTTAGTTGATCTACAGGAAAAAAAATTTACAACATTTTGATAATTGATTAAATTTTTAAGTAATTTATCAAGAAAAAATGTCAACAAATTGCTGGCTCCAGATTCTTAGATGTTAGAATCTGGGGCATTTTATCTTTTTTATCTTGCTGTAAATGGAATATCTTTGGGTTTTTGACTCTTACTCAGATAAAATAAGGAATTTGAAAATGTCACCTTTGGCTCTAGGAAAATGTGATGGACATTTTTTACTATTTAATAATCTATACATTTAAAAGTTTATAGACAATACAAACAAGTAATCAATTAATTGTAAAAAATAAACTACAAACTAATCAGTAATGAAAATAATAGTTAGTTGCAGTTTTATATCATTGTAAGTTTAATATCTTTACATTTTGAACAGGCAATTTTAAGACATTTTATAGGCTAAACAATTACATGATTACATTTTTTTAAATGGTTACTGTGTTCAAGCTGAGAGGTTTAAATGGCAAGTTGAAGTTTCCTGTGTTTTCAAACATCAGCTGTAACGCAGGTGTAAGAAGAGATAAGAAGAAATATTCCTTTAGATGATTTGCTGTCTGTAGCAGGACCCTATCAAACAGCCTTCTTTGCAAAGTTAGCTTTCTAGTAGGAGGCTTATTATGGCTTTCAATAAAAGGAAAATACAAGAACAGAATTCTCCATTGCAAGCTCATTAGGAACTTACATAAAGACATACCTTTTAAGTATATGATATTAGGACATGGACAGAACAGGAGGGTGACTATCATTTGTACCCTTTTAAAGTCATATCGCATATCTTTGACAGTCGCTCACTTGACTAGACACTCACTTACATACTTTGGCCTCTGAGGAATGTCCTCTTTTTTTTTTTGAAAGGTTGACATTTTCAGTAGCTTCTAAATATGAGTATCCATGTTTGTGTGTGTGTCCTACATACCCTCTATGACTGTGCAGAAACATGACACCCCTTTGGCTGTTTGGCATTTGGCAACTCAGCATGTGTGTGTGTGTGTGTGTGTGTGTGTGTGTGTGTGTGTGTGTGTATGTGTATGTGTGTGCATGCATACTGTACGTGCGCGAGGGAAGGAAGGGGGCAATGATACGAGTGTTTGCAACACAACGGCTCCTCTTTACATCAGTGCCAGGGGAGTCTCCAGAGCCAGGAGGCACAGTCCATCTCTGTAACCCATCTGATAGAGCCTGCACAGAAGAAGAAGATAGATCCAGACCTTTGGATCTAAACCAGGAGGGAAGCAAAGGACCATTCTTGATAGCTGGAGCGTCATCACATTTGGAGCACAATTTAAGAAGGCAAAAGATAGAAACAAGCAAAGAAAGATTTACGAAGGAGCAGAAAGCACTGAAAGGAGAAAAGACAGAGAGAGGTTGACGTTTGGTTTGACAAAAGGAGCGGAGAATCTGAAGGATAGGAACAAAGTCACGATTTGAAGTGCTCTTCTAGATTGCGGATTTCAGAGGGACACGCTGCACAATGGAGGAAGAGGAGGATGAGGTGAATCATTTTTCTGTGTGTTTACATATGTCTGTCTTGGAGGAATTATGTGCATGCATGAGCGTGTTGTATAAATACATCAGTTGAGTTGTGATCGCCTGCCATATGGTGAAACATTTACATGACTCTCCTCCTCCTCGGCTGCTGCTCACCTGTAGCTCTGGTTGATGGATCAGAGGCCTTTGATGTAATGCTCACACCAAGCCTGACTGAGGGGAAAATCAGCCATGTCTTTTTGCATTTGAGTTCCTGAATGCTGAACATTTGTAGAAATGCACATCTTTTAGAACTGTAAATTATCCCACTGAAAGAATATCTTCTATTAACATGTGATATGTGCTAATTTTAAAGTCTGAAGTGCATATTTTACCCTTAAGAACATTTTCAAATATTTTTTCTTATCCTAATATTGTTTGAGAAAATATTCCTGCTGCATGTGACATTTTTTTGATGTTGCAATATTGACCACTGGCCTGTATGTTCATTATGCTGACAATAAAAAAACGCTGTACAGTGTAATGCGACACCTTAATGTACTGCCTCATCACGTGCTATATACAATTTGAATCGATACTTCTCTGGCATAGTTTCAACAACAATTTAGCTTTACATTATAAGCTTCACATGGGTTATTGCAAGGATATTGCATTGCAGTGCAATTGATTCTGTAGTTGTTAATTTTCTGTGTCCACTCCCTGTATATTCTACCACTTATGATGTAATGCAGGTGTATGTAATGCCTGAGCTTTAAGGTCTGGCGCGTATCTGTAACATTATTCCATAAGTGCCACTCAGTCATCTCTTTGCTACATTATTTTCTCAAAATCTTACATTGATATTTTGTTTTCCTTTCCAGAACGGTCTGAATGCACTACATCTGGCAGCTAAGGAGGGACACAAGGATTTAGTAGAGGAACTGTTGGAGAGAGGAGCACCTGTTGATTCTTCTACCAAGGTACACACATATTGGCATTGTCATAATGCTCTTATCAATTTCCAGAAATGAACGTCGTGTATCAGAATTTTACTGTAATCTGCATAGCTATTGTAGCTACACAAGATCGGTTATCTTATATATATATATATATATATATATATGTATATATATGTATATATATGTATATGTATATGTATATGTGTATATATATATATATAATGTGTATATATATATATAATGTATATGTATATATATATCTTATCCTTTTTTACTTAATCCACACTGTGGGTCTAAGAATAGAGGATGATAAATCACATTTGAATGAAGCAGATGAGACATCTGGAGGGAGTGTGGATGAACGTGAATATATAGTAGAATCAGTTGTACAGTACCGTGTAAATCACTGTGTGGAATCTCACTCTCACTTAAACTATGAAACTTGATTCACAAGGGCCGTGATGGACATGAGGGTGATTTAAGAGGTAGAAAGTCATTTGAAAAGAGTTTAATTCTGCAACTTTGTACATTCACAATAACCAACTTCTATAAAAACCATTGGTGGGTGAAGATGTTTGTGATATTCCTGATGTTTCCAACAGAAATATCTCAAATTTGTTTTTGGATTCTTTCCGTTGGCTATCTTTCTTTAAAATTTACACAGAAATCATGACAACCCTTTACATGAGTTGCTCCAAGACTTTGGTTTCGAAACAGGTCACATTGGATTGCATCATGACAGGAATGAGAGTGAGTGTCGGGAAAACTGCTTGGCAAGCTGCTCGCTATGTGACTCTATGAATGTCTCATGTCATGCAGCCTTCACAGCTAGTGTTACTAAACAGCCAGCAAGGAATCTGTCACCTTGCTGCTCATGTCCTTGGATTGACATGAATTTGGCCTTTGGTATTAACCAGTCAGTAATCTTAACGTCCTAGAAATAAAAAACAGATACGAAATCTAAACATTTGTGTGTTATCAATTTTTTTCAAAAGTTTTCTGTGACCATCACACCTTTTATACTTGCATCTTTTTTAACCAACTCAGATTTTTTATGTGTTTATACCCACACAGGATAGACACATACATACTTAGCTGGTGGCTTTAACCCTTTTTTAAAATTTTGCAGAAAGGAAATACTGCCCTCCATATTGCCTCATTGGCTGGGCAAAGAGAAGTAGTCCGACTACTGGTGAAGAGAGGAGCGAATGTTAACGCTCAGTCACAGGTGAGAAGTCTTTCAGTGATCACTAGCTATTATATTATGTATTAAACTAGAAATGTGTATAAGTATATGACATTTAGTAACTCTTTATGTATGTGTTGTTTCTACAGAATGGCTTCACTCCACTATATATGGCAGCCCAAGAGAATCACTTGGAGGTGGTGCGATACCTTTTGGAAAATGACGGGAACCAAAGCATTGCAACAGAGGTAAGTTTGTGTGTAAAAGTACCTGTGCATGTCTTGAATTGTACAAATTATTAACCTAGATTCTGATTTAACTTACATTCACATCTTTCACTGTTTTTCTCTGAATTGGTTTCACTCTTTCACCCTTGCTTCTCTTATTTTCCTCTCCTCTGCTCCTCCAGGATGGCTTCACTCCCCTGGCAATCTCTCTTCAGCAGGGCCACAACTCGGTGGTCTCCCTACTGTTGGAGCACGACACCAAGGGCAAAGTGCGCCTCCCAGCCCTGCACATTGCAGCCCGTAAGGATGATACCAAGTCTGCCGCACTGCTGCTCCAGAACGACCACAACGCTGATGTCCAGTCTAAGGTGAGATTGAGGAGATTGAGGGAGGGACAGGAATGGTGGCTTGCCAGATGGGAGTAGAGGGGAGGATGCAATTATAAAATGAAAGAGGGAAGGAGGAATTGAGGGAAGCATGCGGCAAGATGAAAGTTTTCACCAAGAGGCAGCAGGAAGACGAAAAGAGAAGAAGTGTTTGACTAAATGGATCATTTTTCATGTTGACAGTTTTATTGATTTTATCGATTTTAGGATGTCCATTTAGAAATATAATGCATATAATATTAATGACAGGGCATTTCTTTGAGTGTTTTGTTGTTTGCTTCCTTGTCTTTGCTTTTTGTTTTTTATGTGTTTTATCTTGTAAACTTACCCTGTGTATTATGTGATGTGAAAAGCCCTTTCCCTAACAACCCAACACCCTATTCCCCCATTCTCTCTATGCGTCCTAACCAGATGATGGTCAATAGAACCACAGAGGTATATGACTCATCACCACTTCATTTAATTCCTTTTTCTCACTTCTGACCATCTCTTTCAGCTTTTTTTGTCCGGATCTTTCCCTTATTTAGTGGGGTTTTTGAGGAATCCTGCATGTCAGAATTATGTACCATTAAAATGAATGCATGCATTTGACAATGCTGTACTATACACTCCTGCATGGCTGACAGTTAAACACATTGTGTTATATTAATGTAATGTGAGAGAGAATGTTAGTTTATTGCATTTTACCTACTGTATCAATTATCTGTTATATATTTCTTTCTTTATTTTACATTTTTAAATTAATGAATCATTCTTTAAAGCTTAAAGTTATTTTATACTTAACTGAGACACTGGCAGCACTCCATTACAGCAGCCGTCAGTTTCCACTTCTTATTATTTATTGCTCTTTTTCTCTACATGACCTATAGCATGTGTACTTCTAAGCACGTTGATATTGTTTTTTCTCTCTGAAACACGTTGTCAATCTTTAAGTTAACTCTGTTTTTTAATTAAATTGCACCATGTCTATCAGAATGGGAAGGTAAGGAGTGAACCCATCTACAACTGTGTACTGTAGATATTTATATATACTGTATATCTTATATATAAATGTCCATTTGTCCGTCAGCAGATACACATAGTGAGAAGTTGCTTTGTGTATTTCAGTTTTGGTTTTTAATGTTGTTTTTGTTGAAGTTTGTTTTAGTAACTGCTTTGATTTTTTTTTTTTCACAATTTCATTTTTTTCATTTTTTCAGCTAGCATGGTAGAATTACAGAGTTTTTGCATGCATTATGTATTGCATGTGCTATTTTGGGTTATGCTCATTTTTTATGCTTTGTCTTACATCGTTCTGTCTGGTTTCTTTTGTTCAGCATGCTGCCTCATGGTAATGCTGCTTCAGTAGGATCAGGTTTCTTTCCTGTATCTGCTACTGAAAAATCGAATCTCTCTTTCTTTCTTTTTTCTTTCTAACTTTCTTTCTCTCTGTTCTTTTCTTCTATCTCACTTTGCTCTTCCTTTGCAACTGTTCTCCCTCTTTCTCACCTGCTGATTCCACCATTGTTCTGCTCCTTCCTCTTTTTGTGATTTGATCTCTTTTTCTTTCCCTCTCACTCTCTCCTTCCCTCCTCTCTCTTTGTCTGTCTCAAACAGAGTGGGTTCACCCCTCTACACATTGCGGCTCACTATGGTAACGTGAATGTCTCCACCCTGTTGCTGAACAGAGGAGCTGCTGTGGACTTCACAGCCAGGGTAGCGCCCCATTTCCACTTCTCTTAGCACATCAAGACACTGTACTGCAGTCTGATGTGCGTTTTCACTTAGAGGCTTACAAAAAATGTATTTCAAATGATCTAGAAATCATCTAAGCCTCTAAAAGCTGCATTTACCTATAGTCTGTCAAAAGTTATATTTCTTACATGCTTTCACCTGCATTGACTTTCTGAGGCTGGTTTCTTTAAGTATTTATAGTTTTTATAAAACCAATTCTAGGGCTATCCATTTGGTGTGGGTTCCCTGGACTGCTTCCATATATTTTACATGTTTATGAGATGAATTAATTTAAAATGGTGTTCTCACAAGCCACAAATCTTTAAGGCCAACAAGCCAGTCTCAGAAAGGATAAGGTCCTCATTCAAATTGTTACTTTGTCGCATGAATTGTACAGAATTAATGGTAGTTAACTCCGTTTCCCCGTCTGCCCTGTCAGAACGGGATAACACCTCTCCATGTGGCCTCCAAGAGAGGCAACACCAACATGGTGGCCCTGCTGTTGGACCGAGGAGCTCAGATAGATGCTAAAACCAGGGTGAGTCTGCACAACAACAACAATAGGGTATAGTAGCTAGTTTTCAATTACTTTGTTAAAACAGAGAAATTGGATTTATGTCCACACTTGCAAGTATTTGTGTCTGTGCATTGTCTCCCAGGATGGACTGACTCCCCTGCATTGTGCAGCCAGGAGTGGACATGACCCAGCAGTAGAGCTGCTGCTGGAGAGAGGAGCTCCCATCTTAGCTAGAACTAAGGTATTGGACACCTCTGCCTGTACTGGCCCAACAGATTTTTACTCTCACTAAGTAAAGTTGTCAAGTTTTTAATCATATCCAGGATAAAGTTGTTGTGCTACAATCAAAAAACTACAAACTATCTGTTTCTTCCTTTTTTTGCTTTTCATTTCTGCTACCTCTTTTCTTCCAGCCCATCCTCACAAAAAAAATGATAGTATAGGTTCATAATTCAGGCTGGCAAAAACAACCTATATAGGGGGGGTAAGAGGATGTGTTGCTTTCTTCACTGTACCGCTTTTTTGTCACTTTTTCATCCATCCATGTATCATCATTTTTGTCCCCCAACAGAACGGACTGTCCCCACTGCACATGTCAGCCCAGGGAGACCACGTTGAGTGCGTGAAATTCCTGCTACAGAAAATGGCACCTGTTGATGATGTCACACTGGACTACCTCACAGCGCTGCACGTTGCAGCTCACTGTGGCCACTACAGAGTCACCAAGCTACTGCTGGACAAGAAGGCTAATCCCAATGTTAGAGCGCTGGTACGTACAGAAAATAACAACTGTACAAGCACCAAAGTATTGACCCACACATACATGTATAGAAGTAAAATCAAACATATACATATTTTCAGATAAGAGGAGAGACATAAGAAATACACACATGCAGTTAACATGGGCAGAAGTTAATAGGGTTTGTGAATGAGTGCTGTTTTATTTTTTATATTTTTATGAAGAAAATAATAATAAATTATTATTATTATTATTGAAAAATCCCACAACAGCTATCAAAATGACCAAATGGAAGAATAAAAGATGAGTTGACAGCATACAAAAACAGCAATATTGTCTTCTGTGAGACCGCGGGTCATGTGACACCAGTAATGGTCTTGTAAATCTAGTGATTAGGTACCGATATACAATGTATTTCTCCATTCTTACATAAAATACCTCTGAGAAGAGTAAAGTTACCTTGAAGATAAAGCGGCAATAATAAAATGAAAGCCAATTCACTCCCACAGCTGTATATCATACATAGAGAATATATCTCTCTCATTCTCTCTACCAGAATGGTTTCACTCCTCTACACATCGCTTGTAAGAAGAACAGGGTGAAGGTGATGGAACTGTTGGTAAAATATGGAGCATCCATCCAGGCCATTACTGAGGTGAGACACGTGTGGAAATATCACAGGAATATAGTGAACTTTTCTGTGTTTCTTTTAAATGTATTGTCTTTGTTGTAACTTTGCATTTTATAATGATTGTCCTTGTCCTTGTATTTCTCTCTGTCTCTCTCTCTCATTCTAGTCTGGTCTCACCCCCATCCATGTAGCCGCCTTCATGGGTCACCTCAACATTGTCCTACTTCTGCTGCAGAATGGAGCCTCACCCGATGTCCGTAACATTGTGAGTAGTACTTTGACTCAAATTGAAGTAATGTGTTCTCAGTGTTCATATCAGTTTTCTCAGTGCGACCACCTAGCAGCTATTCTTACAAACCACAAGTGTTTTATTCAGCACAGTGACATAATGCTTCTACATTTTCCGTCTTTGCTCATCAGCGTGGTGAGTCAGCTCTCCACATGGCAGCACGAGCAGGTCAGATGGAAGTGGTTCGCTGTTTGCTGAGGAATGGAGCGTTGGTGGATGTCATGGCCAGGGTGAGTCAGCATCACTGCATCATCAGTGTTCATGACTCTCTCCTTCTGTTTATCATAAATAAGCATATTTCATCCACTAGATTGCAAACACACACTTAATGGGGTCATATTGCCTGCCTCGAGATGTCTAATTTTCTACCTCTTTCCCTGCTACTTTTTTGCTCTCCTGTTTTCCCTGCCTGCTCAAACATGTGTAACATTTTCATCCCTCAACCACAGGAGGACCAGACTCCCCTCCACATTGCATCTCGTTTAGGGAAAACAGACATTGTCCAGCTGCTGCTACAGCACATGGCCCACCCGGATGCTGCCACCACCAACGGCTACACTCCCCTTCACATTTCAGCCAGGGAGGGCCAAGTAGAGACTGCTGCAGTGCTGCTGGAGGCCGGAGCCTCGCACTCACTGGCTACCAAGGTTAGCAGAGGATGGGACAGATTCTTTTATAAGCTTCTAGCTAAACACAAAAAACAGTTGGGACTTGCACGTTGGTTTGAAATAAACTTAGATTCTGTTTTCCCTCCACAGAAAGGATTCACTCCATTACATGTAGCAGCTAAGTATGGAAGCCTCGATGTAGCAACACTCCTCCTTCAGCGCAAAGCTCTCCCTGATGATGCTGGCAAGGTAAGCCGAGGATCAGAAATTTTGATGAAAGTTATTTCAGTGTAATGTGACGGTTGAGGTTATTTCATTTCTTGGTTATTAATCTCAATGAGATACTCAGTTCACTGAACCTTTGAGACCCTGACTGGAAATCATTTATGTCTCTGAAATTTTATAAAACAGAATTGAACTGTTTAGGAAAATAAATTCATCACAAAACAGAACTCAATAATAAAGGTACAGTCATCCAAAACAGAAATTACAGCCCTGTTATGAACTGTTTCCTCTTACAGAATGGTCTAACTCCACTACATGTGGCAGCTCATTATGACAACCAAGATGTGGCTCTCCTGCTGCTGGATAAAGGGGCATCGCCTCATGCTACAGCAAAGGTTAGACAAAGGATTTTAAAGATACTAAAATACTTGAAAAGCATTCTCAGACACTCACACTGTAATGATGCATAACTGAGATGCATTCTGCTATAACTGCAGCACTACTTTTTAGGTGAACCCTTTTACTCAGCTTACTGCAAATTTCTTCAACCTTATTGTGATCTTGTTGAGAGTTTTACATTACAGTAGTGAGTGTACACTAAGAGCTTGAGAGTGATGCTTTGATTTTAAGAGATAATACTGAAAATTGTTTAAAATTTAATATGTGAATTTTACCCCCAAAGAGTGATGTTATCACAGTATTTAACTCCTCACCTTTCATCCTGTCCAGAATGGCTACACTCCTCTCCACATTGCAGCCAAAAAGAACCAGACAAACATTGCATTATCGCTGCTGCAGTATGGAGCAGAGACAAACGTTCTGACCAAGCAGGGAGTCAGCCCTCTACACCTGGCAGCCCAGGAAGGACACGCTGAGATGGCCAGCCTGCTGCTGGGCAAAGGAGCTCACGTCAACACGGCAACCAAGGTCACACACAAACACAGACGTATTTTGATACTTAGATTTTTGTTCACATGTTAAACCAATTGCAGGTATATAGTGATTGATACAAACTCTGTCAGACACTTGTTTGGATATGCTGTAGTTTAGATGCTACATTGTAACAAAGGGTGCAGGTAGCACCTTTACTTCTCACATTCTCATAGGGGAAGAAGCATAGAATCCTATATTGTTATATACTGCGATGAAAATTATTTACATGCATTGCGACCATTCATATTACCATACACATGGTATATGGTTTGATAGTTCAAACAAATCAAGCATTTAACCTCTGTAATTGCACATACAGACACAAAACACTAAGGACTATTTGCTTTGTGTGTTACAGAGTGGACTGACTCCTCTGCACCTAACAGCACAAGAGGACAGGGTCAATGCGGCAGAAGTACTGGCCAAACATGACGCCAACTTGGACCAGCAAACTAAGGTAGAAAAACATAGACACACAAATTAGTCACTAGTCACAGGTTGTCATGCACCACACCAAACAGTATCATGGGATAGTGCACACAGGTTAATTATCAGGAATGTTACTGAAATGTAGATTATTTTTATGCATTTATTTACAACAGTAGTACGGTTTACCAGCCTTTTTAAATCTGAAGAATCTCACAGTTCCCATCTGTTACTCACACAAATTAACACACATACATATTGATCAAATCTGCCACCTACTGGCATTTGGGATGCATTGCAATGTTTACATTGTATGTCTACATTTCAGGAGGCTTAGTATCTATGACAGTTGGTTGCTAATGAACTCAGTGGTCACAAGTCAAAGTAGAGTTTACTTGGATCAATTATTATGTTTTGAAAGATAATTTATTTTAAACGTATTCCACCTCCTGATAATTTATTACAGCCAACAAGTGAAACAAACCAGGCAGTATTAGAAAATAATTGCTTTTTTTCTCTGTATCATTTCCTTATCCTCTCCACACATCAGCTTGGATATACGCCTCTGATAGTGGCCTGTCACTACGGAAATGCCAAGATGGTGAATTTCCTGTTACAGCAAGGTGCCAGCATCAACGCTAAAACCAAGGTAGAATTCAAATGTCAAGTGTACAAACTTGGATTAACTAAAACTACAAACTCAATGACAGGACATAATGCAGTTAAAAGTCACTTTTATATTAGTTCTTACAGTGACTATATGAAATCTCATCTCCTTGTTTTGCTATATAGAATGGATACACACCGCTTCACCAGGCAGCACAACAAGGGAACACACACATCATAAATGTTTTGCTGCAACATGGAGCCAAGCCCAATGCTACTACAGTTGTAAGAGAGAAAAAAAAAGATTTACTCTGCTTTCTTAAATCTGAAATGTTTTGTTAAAACATAAATGAGAACATGGAATCACAAATGCTATGTTCTTCTTTCTGTTAGAATGGAAACACTGCTCTGTCGATTGCCAAACGTCTGGGTTACATCTCTGTGGTGGACACACTGAAAGTTGTCAGTGAGGAGGTCATCACTACCACAACGGTAAACTCCATGTTTGATATCATTAGACTTAAGAGTTTAATATAGTTTTGCCCTGTATTTCCAGGAAGACCCAACTAACACTTCACTATTCTCTTTGTATTTTTCCACGACTGCGGGTTTCATGTTAGATGGTCACAGAGAAACACAAGCTTAATGTCCCAGAGACCATGACTGAGATGCTGGATGTGTCTGATGAAGAGGGTGAGTGCTTTAAACAGAGAAAGCAAGAGAGAAAGAGCTTACTGTTTTACTGGTTCATTTCAAGCTCATTATTTTACAGGCAAAGAGATATTTAGGTTCTCCTGTTCAGATAACCCACAGTTGACTTGTGGTGAAAACTGTTAGCTCTTGTTTGCTATTGCGGGTGATATAGATATGTGGGTGTAGTTCTTAAAGCTTTATGTTTCATAGCTCTGAGGCTTGAAGACGAGCCATTGTCTGAGATGTCTGTGGAGCTGGAAGGTACTGCAAAATGTCCGTCCTGCTCTGCCAGCTTGGTGTGGACTCTTGTTATTAATCTTTGTTTTAATGGCAGTGTGCAATGCAATGCATATTTTTGCTAAATCAATCTAGTTTTAGAATTTTCTCTTTAGCCTTTTACTTTCCACTTCTTCAAACCTACGGTGTCTGCGTTTAGGGAGTCAGTGCAGTTAAACATACCTGCATTGATGTAACCTTGTTATTTATCAGGTATAATCAGACCTGAGTGAAATGTGTGTCAGTTCATTGATGAAGACTAACTGCATGAAGCTTTTGGAAGGTGTGGGTTTGTGGATTATGCAATTATAGTGATTATTGTGTCATTTCAAATAGAAGATTGCACTAATTTTCCACGATTTCTACAAACAGGGAAATCACATGGACACATTTGAATAAATACAATATTAAAAATCTTACGGGCCAAGCAGACATACAGCAAGTTTCTCATGAGAAAATATATCTTTTTATCTCAAACATCACATGTCTGTTTATTAGGTGAGGACACTATGACAGGTGATGGAGGAGAGTACCTGAGAGCAGAGGATCTCAGAGAGCTTGGAGATGACTCTCTGCCAGGACACTACCTGGACAGCTTCAGCTACATGAGCCACAACCTGGACAGGTCACAAAGAGCACACACACACACACGCACACACACTTAACAAAAATAATCTACTTTTACACGTAGCTTCATAAATGACAGCACATGCGTGAAGAAGAAGATTACACATCACTCATACCTTCTTCATACCTAATGTACTGCTGTTTGCCTGCACATAGAAATATACAAAGACACAGAGAAACTCAGAAAATTCAACTTGCTCTTTCAACAGGCCCCAGCACACTCCCATTCACCAAAGTTTCCATCAGAAAGAAGGAGTTCTCATTGAAGACATGATTGCAAGCCATCAGGTGAGGACAAATTATATAAAGAGTGTACTGAGCTCTACTCAAATTGATTGGTTGTGACGTTTAGAATATTAGAGAATATTTTCTGAAGGGTTGTTGCATATACATCCAGGCCACTGATGATTGTTGCATCTTTAGGTGTCAGCACTTTCCAGAGAGCATGAAAAGGACTCGTTCCGTCTGAGCTGGGGTGCTGAGCACCTTGATAACGTGGTGCTATCGTCCAGTCTGCTACACTCTGGGTATAAACACACACTCACACACAAACTCATACACACCTTCACACTGTTTCCTGGTGTAAAATTAACGCTAAGGATATTGACTAATTCTTGAAATGGAAACTCCATCTTTCACATGCTTTTGTTCGTTATCAGTAGTGTGTGAGTCACCTCCAAACCAATTTTACTTTGCCTCACAGATTTTTTTTTTCACTCCTTCACTTCTGCCTTTTCCCCTCCCTTCTTTTATGTCTCTGGTCTGGTTTTTCTCACTTTTACTCATCCTTTATTCTCTCTCTCTCTCTTTGTTTATTCTCTTGTTGCCTCTTTGTGCACACGCTTGTCTTTTGTGTTTTGTGATTGTGATTGTGTGTGTCGTTGTACTCTGCTTCTAGCCGTTCCTCTCCGTGCCTAGACCATGACAACAGCAGGTGATACTCTTTATTTTGGCTCCTCTCTCCTTCCTCTCTCCTCATTTCCCTTACTTTTTCTCTCATCTGCTATTAAATGACATTCCCATACAGTCAATGATCCCACCTAACTATCTGCATGATTTCAGAATGCATGATTTTCCATTTCCAGGATTCATTTTTTTAGTATGTATGTTAACTCCAGATGTCCCAGTCAATTTGTTTTTATTTTAGATGCAGATTTGAGTCCTATTTGAGTGCAGATCTGCTGATACATAAACCTATAAAACATTTATTCTATTAATTCCTACATATTAAAACTATACAGTTCACAGTTCACAGACATTTAAGTTAGTAGAACTGATCCACTTTCTGAGTAGATATTCATCACAAAGAGCCTGAATAACAGCTTTCCTTTGATTACTTCCTGTATAATTTCTGTCGAGAAGGTATGACAGCATGAAAAAATGTTGGAAAATCTATTTGTTTCCACAATAGCAGCACTCAATAGGTGTGCTGCATCTGCAAAAGGTCATTAGCAAAGTGGCTGATCTATGAGTATATTTTGAGTGAAACAGCTGGCTGCACTTTATGGTTATAGCTCCAATATTGCAGTTTGATTATGGACATCTTAAAGTTAACATGTGTTGACATTTCAAATACAGAAAAGTTAAGTGTTACTGTAAGTACTTGCTTGCCTGAAGATATCCAATATTTTAGTCATTATTCATACTTATTTGCTCTTTGACACATAAGATCCTCCAGAGAGAATTGTGTTAAATGCCATCCTCTTTGCCTGCCTGGCTTGCAAATAAACTTTTCAGTGGAATGAAACTGAAAAGGATTGAAAACACTGAAAGAGAACAGGCTTGAATTAAAAATGATCTGTTGTCATATGCTTGTTGCTATATCAGTACTGAGTCACAGAAATCGGTCCCTCTTACTGTACTGTCGGTTGCTTTGTCTGCATGCAGGCTCATAGTCAATTGGCTGAACATCTGTGCCAGAAATACCGCATTTATTAACGACTAGTTTATTACATCTATTGCCTGGGCATTTCCCTCAGCTTTCTGGTCAGCTTCATGGTAGATGCCAGGGGCGGGGCCATGCGTGGTTGCCGTCACAACGGTCTGAGAATCATTGTGCCACCAAGAAAGTGTTCTGCACCTACGAGGGTGACTTGCAGGCTGGTGAAGAGACACCGTCTGGCCTCTATGCCCCCTATGGTTGAGGGTGAGGGGCTGGCTGGTCGCATCATAGAAGTGGGACCCACTGGAGCCCAGTTCCTGGGGTAAGTCTGTGTGTGTGTCTTTGCTTGTGTGTGTATGTGTTTGCTTATGTGTATGTGTGTTTACAATGTCGTGTGGTCTGTTCATACTTTCCTCTTAACTCCTCCTCTGTGCTGCGTATGGATCAGTAAGCTCCACCTGCCCACAGCTCCACCCCCTCTGAATGAGGGTGAGAGCCTGGTCAGTCGCATCCTACAGCTGGGTCCTCCAGGAACCAAGTTCCTCGGGTAGGACCATGAGTGGGGGACACCCTGCCACCTTGGAAGCCTGGTCACATGCTTATCCACATTCTCCCATCATGTCCACCTGAGATTATATATTTTTTTAAAGTTTCCCATGATATGCTACTTATAACCCCATTTTTTATTTTGTTTTTTCTTTATTTTGTTACTTTGTTTACCTATTTTGTTTATGTTGTATTTTGCTTCTTGGTACTATTAAAGTGAAAGCCAGCCTTAGTCTGAAACCACCTTACTTGGTGTCTTATGTTGTTGAGTTATCCCCATGTTTTCTCAAACTATAGTACCAATCCCCAAACTAGTTTCTAGCTTGATTCTGCTCCTTCTTGATGTGGAATGTAATTTGTGTGTGATGTGGAGTTTATGTTTTCAAATGACTTTTTTCGTGAATATTTTTTATTTTACAAAGCATGCCATACACCTAGTATTATATTATCTCAAATCTCAAAAATCTGAATCTTGTGTCGTTGTCTTTTGTGTTTGTCTCCTGTTTTCTTTTTTTATAATGTGATGCATAAATCAATCCATACATTTTAGTATCTGTATTTGATGGTACATTGTCATCCCTCTTAGGCCTGTGATTGTGGAGATCCCTCATTTTGCTGCTCTGAGGGGCACAGAGAGAGAGTTAGTGATCTTGAGGAGTGAAACAGGAGAAAGCTGGAGGGAGCACCACTGTGACTTCACAGAAGAGGAACTGAATCAGATACTTAATGGCATGGATGAAAGTAAGTGTAACTGGACTGTGATGCAGGAAAAGGGGTTATATTGTTGATAGGGGTTAATATCTCACAACACAGCATTTTTGATGCAACAAAAGACAAGAGGGGCTTAACACACAGAAACTTAGGCCATAATATGATCCAAGAGGAGTATACAAAAAGGTAACAGCATTACTTTTACTTATTGAATGATTGAATTTATGCCAATTGTGAAATCAGAATGCTCAGAGCAACACCGTGGGCCTTGATCAATCATTATAGATACCAATAATAAGTTCACAACAATTAACAGTGGGAGATTTATGTGATTTGAATGGCTGTCTTGAGAAGATTATTCTTCAATAAGCACGTAAGACAAAAAAAAAATAGACTGGAAGCATAAAAAAATGCAGAGGGTCACACGTGTGTCTCATAGTCAGTATGGATTGTTACATTTGATAAAATAGAAGCATGTGATGAACATAAACATGGATTGCCCTTTGCATCAAAACTAACAAACTGCGAGGTCATGGAGATGGAGTCATGGAAGAAGGGAGTAGTGGAAGTAATGAGTAAAACTCCATTCTCCGCACTTCACACAATTAACTGCTAATATAGGTTATTTATACTGAATATCTCTGAATATCTCTGAACTTCACAGAACTTGATTCCCCTGAGGAGCTTGAGAAGAAAAGAATATGCCGCATCATCACCCGAGACTTCCCACAGTATTTTGCTGTGGTGTCACGGATAAAGCAGGACAGTCATTTGATTGGTCCTGAGGGCGGGGTCCTCAGTAGCACCCTTGTGCCCCAAGTCCAGGCTGTCTTCCCTGAGGGAGCCCTCACCAAGAAGATCAGAGTTGGGTTACAGGTACATAAATGTATTCATCAGTCAGACTTGTATCATATGGAATCTTCAATGTTAAGGTAATCAATAAGGTTATCACACTTATATGTTTTTTTGTACCTTGTCTTAGGCTCAGCCCATAGATGTCGAGGTGGTGAAAAGGATTCTTGGTAACAAAGCCACATTCAGCCCAATTGTCACATTGGAACCAAGAAGGAGGAAGTTCCACAAACCGATCACCATGACAATCCCTATTCCCAAGACCTCCAACAGTGACAGGCAGAGCACAGTGTTTAGTGGGGAGACCCCCACCTTACGTTTGCTTTGCAGTATTACAGGTATGGTGAAGATCATCATTGACATCAGCAAACAATAAAAAACACATTAACATATCACAGCCTCTGTGGTGATATGTCAAATAGTCAAAATAAATACCTAAAATGTTGCCTCTGTAAGTGATCTAATAGTAGTCTGATATAATGTAACATGTCTAGAGAAATCATGTCATGATTTTTCTGTTCTATACATACAAAAAAATACAGTGAACCAGTTTGACAAATTGTTGGTCTGTGTTTCAGGTGGAACCACTCCTGCCCAATGGGAGGACATCACTGGCTCCACACCTCTTACCTTTGTTAACCAATGTGTTTCGTTCACCACAAATGTGTCAGCAAGGTAAATCCTTTCAAAGTTTTTAAATGTGGATTCAAATGTACTGTATTTCTCTTAAAAGTTTAACATTTTGATCAGACATCTTCCTCTCCATCATTTTAAATGATTTGACATTATACAATGACTACCTAGTGCACTGTGTAACTACTTGGTAACATCAATCAGTTACTGACTGAAAGTCACATTCATATTCTTAGGTTCTGGCTGATTGACTGCAGACAAATCCAGGAGTCTGTTAGTTTTGCATCTCAGCTGTACAGAGAGATCATCTGTGTCCCGTACATGGCCAAGTTTGTCATTTTTGCCAAGACCTTGGACCCCATTGAGGCCCGGCTGCGCTGTTTCTGCATGACTGATGACAAAATGGATAAGACCTTGGAGCAGCAAGAGAACTTCACTGAAGTTGCCCGTAGCCGAGATGTTGAGGTGCAGTGCGTGAACTGTGATGGGGGAATAAATGGGTTGGTGGGGGGGAATGTAAAGAAAGTGTTTAGCCACATGGGTCGAGGGGAAAATGAGAGGAGCAATGCTGAATCAGCCTGTAGCCAAAATACAGATGTATAAAGAAGGATAGAAGCAGACAGTGGAGAAAATGTAATGAAAAGTGAATGGGAGTTAAGGGGAGAAATTAGTGAGGTTAATGGTTTGTTTGAATTATGAAAGCAGCTGTCATGTCCTCACACAGGTGCTGGAGGGAAAACCTATTTTTGCTGACTGTTTTGGAAACCTGGTGCCTCTTACAAAGAGTGGACAGCATCATGTGTTCAGCTTCTTTGCCTTCAAAGAGAACAGACTAGCCCTCTTCATCAAAGTATGCCTACACATTGGATTAAAAGTTCTAAAATTTCTACTTATTCACTCAGAGATTCAGATATCTGAATACATGTTAGTAATGGACTGAATTGTTGTCTTTATTGATGAACAGATTAGAGACACAGCACAGGAGCCATGTGGTCGCCTGTCCTTCACCAAGGAACCACGCACGTACCGAAGTCTTAACCACAATGCTATATGCAACCTTAACATAACTCTCCCAACATACTCAAAGGTCAGTTTGAATGTAATTCAGTTTGTATTTTAATTGTAATTTATTTTTAGCTGCAATTACTGTATTATTTCTCTCTCTTTCTGTATTCCTCTTCTCATAGGAGTCTGATTCAGACCAAGATGCAGATGACGAGGTAAATAAAGTTTGCTTGATACAGTACTACAACAGAGAAAGAATAATTGTTGTAAAGTTGTATCTAACTGTATCTTTCTGACCTTCTCTTGCAGAGTGAGAAGAGTGACAAGAAATGTAAGATGAACTCCATTGTTTTATATAACTCATGTTTTTATGTATCTAGCATTTTGTATGTAACAGACTTTTCAGAAATAGATAAAAATGGCTTGAATGTCTGATGTAGATTCATGCATGTGAGATATTTTACAATATATTTTTGATGGTCAGTGTTGGTACTGAGGGCACCAATATATAATTTTTATATAATTATACTTACTGTATTTTCACAGTACAGCTATAAATTCAAGATACATCACTCGATTAACATAAAATTACTAATCATATCTGTATGTGCCAAGAGATGCATTGTCTGATATATGTTACGTTCCATTTGGATTAACCCTTCTCTCTTACTTTGCTCTACTAATGCTGTGTATGGTTACATGTTTGTTACTGGCAGCTATGCTATGGCTGATTTACTCCGCATTCCTTTTCTCTCTCAATCCCACTGACTTTCTCCTTCCCTCAACATTTTAATTTACTGTATCAGGAATGGCTATGACCCTTTGTTTTGTTTTATTATGAGTCATAAATAAAGGTCAAAATAATACTTTTTATTCAAATCCACTCAAAATTGTTTTGATATTGATGTTAGAATTCATCTTACCTTTAGAATAATTATATTTTGCTGTAATAATATATAAAAAGTATTCCTTTTGACCAGTCATCAGTTTTGCCTGTAGCATGCTGAAAACTTTACTTGTTCTGTACAGAAATAATTGACAAACAACATCTTGTTGTTTGTTCTTTGTTAAAATGTGTAGAGTAATTATTTGCATTCTTATCATTCATTTTGTATCATGTTGGCTATTGCTATCTTTTTTAAGTATTTACCTCAATTTACTTTTTTTTTCATTACCACCTTTCCTAAGTTGCTTTCATTCATTCATTGAGTTGCACTATGAATTAAATCCATATTCAGATTTTAACATAATTGTTGTTTTAAGTCACTACTTCTCATTTTCTGTATGTGAGCTCTATAAGATCACAAAACAAAGTAAATGTCATATATAATAATATTAACTAATTTGAACTTTGTAATAATATTGTATAATAATATTTGATACCACATAAAACTGCATACATCTAAAATAAAATTTGCTCATCATTTTTATCGATTTAGAAAATTTAGTATTTTACAATATGTATTTTCCACTTTAGTACTTGGCATTGCTTACAAATATTAAGTATAAAATTTTAAAACAGACACAAAATTCAGTAACAATGACCTGTTTATGTTTCCATTAATGACTTATCTCACACCTCCTCTCACTAAAACCTTCCATAAATTTTTATATGTATTCAAAGTTTATTATGTTTTCTATGCTTTGAAGCTTTATTTTGTAGGTAGACATGACTCTCCATGTCAGCAACAATCTTGAGAGGTTTTGTTTGTCTTCCTTCCTGTCCTTCTGTTCCATAAGTAGTTTTCTCTGTTCTCTGTGTAGTTTCTTTTTGTTCCCTTTGGTTCTTTTAGTATATTTTTTGTTTTATTTCTGAATAGTGCTGTCAAACAAATTTGATTAATATTATTCTTGTCCATACTCTACCTGTTTCGTTTCTCCTCCTGGCTTTGCTTATGCTACTGCTGCTCTGCTCCCCTCCAAACTCTTCTGGATCACATTGCTATCTTCCTTTTGGTCTTCCTTTCAAGACTCCCTTATCCTCTGCCCTGTCAGTCTTCTCCTTACTACCTGAACTGAAGATGGATTTTTAATGGCATTGTCTTGATCACGGTTTTCTGATGTCTCTCTTCCCCACTTCATTTGTCCCTTATGTTCTTTACCCTTTTTGGTTGTGACATTTTTTATTTGAAGATGATGAATCTGAATCAACGGAGACATTCTCCCTGAAAACTAACCAAGCACTAGACCCCGCAACCCTTGCAAGCCCAGACCTTCTTTCAGACATGTCGGACATCAAAATGTCTGTTATTTTGACTGCAGAGCAAATGGATTACTTAATTAATGAAGAGATAGCTGGAGCTAGAGGGTTTGAAGAAAAAGAGACTTTTGCCACTGTGGAACAGAGGCAAAGGAGAGTTAAAGAGAGGCTGGAAAAGGTTGGAGAGATTCAAAGAGATGGGATAAACAATAGTAGGCAGGAAGTACAAAAACATGGTGCTAAAAAAGAAACATGGGCACACTGTGAGGCACAATCTGTTGAAATGAGGAATCTCCTTATTGAAGAACCAGTCTTACAGGAGATTTGCATTGAGAGGAAGAATTCAAGTAGACCTGCCCCAGAAGTCAGAGACATGACAGGCATGATCTCACACCTGAGCACAGACATGGAGCAGTACATGGAACAGAGACCTGTTGTGATGAGTGGTTCTCCAGAAGACCTTGTCCAAGATAAATTTGAACAGGTTATTGTAAAGCATGGTGGCAAAAGGCATCCCCCAGATATCAAGAAACCTATTAGGAAGAAACTTAGAGACAGAGAGCGTTCTGGATGCAGTAGCTCTGAGGGAGAGCTGGAAAGGATGAGCTCTGAGGAGTCTTTAGATGGTGATGTTGTTCTTAAGGAGAGTGGCCTTGTGCCCACCCCAATTATGGATCCTCCAGCTTCTCCTCTCGTGGTTGAGACACCTATAGGATCTATAAAGGACAGAGTTAAAGCTTTACAGAATAAAGTCGAAGAGGAGGAGGTGCAAAAAAATACTCAGGCACTAATTCCTCAGGCAAAATCAACTGTCGCCACAAAGAACATGGAGGCAGACATGCCAGAGCTTCCCAGAGTTCCCAAGTCCCCCCATTCCCCCAGATCTCAGACAGAAAGATTAGAGGAGATGATGTCTGTTAAGGAGCTGATGAAAGCATTCCAGACTGGTCAGGACCCTTCAAAAAGTAGATCTGGGCTTTTTGAGCACAAAGCAGTGGCTTCTTCTTATATTTCAACTTTGATGTCTGAATCAGCAGGTTCCGAAGAGATACAGGGGATTGAACAAAGTCCTACAAAAGAGCCAAAACCACAAACCCAGGCTGAGAGCCTCACAATTTCCCATCCACAGAGTGATGTCAAGAAATGTGACAAAACAGATTTAGGGGATCAACCAGTAAGCTTCATTGGAGGTAACTCTGAGGAATCACAGTTAATTTCAGATAGTGCTTATGTTGGAAAGACAGTAGAATTTGCTGCTACAATTCAACATGATGATGGAAGCGTTAGCCCAGACAGAGAGGTGCTAGAGTTGTCAGATAAGGAGACGTTATCTGTTAAGGACCTGATGAAAGCATTTCAGCCTGGACAGGATCCCTCAAAAAGTGAAGCAGGATCTTTTGAACACGAAGCCATGGCTTCTTGTATTTCAACATCGATATCCAAATCAGCAGATTCCGAAAAGATACAAAGGATTGTACAAAGTCCTATGCAGGAGCCAAAACCACAAACCCAGGCTGAGAGCCTGACAGTTTTCCATCATCAGAGTGATGTCAAGAAATGTGACAAAACAGATGTAGGGGATCAACCAGTAAGCTTCATTGGAGATAACTCTGAGGAATCACAGTTAATTTCAGATAGAGCTTACGTTGGAAAGACAGTAAAATTTGCTGCTACAATTCAACGTGATGATGGAGCCATTAGCCCAGACAGAGAAGCGCTAGAGTTGTCAGATAAGGAGACAATGTCTGTTAAGGAGCTGACGAAAGCATTCCAGACTGGGCAGGACCCTTCGAAAAGTAAAGCTGGGCTTTTTGAACACAAATCAATTTCTTCTCGTATTTCAACACTGATATCTGAATCGGTAGGTCGTGAAAAGATACAGAGGACTGACCAGAAGCCCACACAGGAAACAAAATTGCAAATACAGAATCTCCCAATTTGCCACCCACAGAGTGATGTCAACACTTGTGGGAATTTAGATTTAGAGGCTCAAACAGTAAGCTTACAGAGAGATAACTCTGAGGAACCACAGCTAATTTCAGACATTGCTTATTTTGGAGAGACAGTAAAAACTGCTAATACAATTCCATGTAACGATGGAAGGGTTAGCCCTCAGGGAGAGGATTTGTCAGGCAAGAACCTAGGCAGGATGCAGTTAGAAGAACCAGTCATAAACACTGGTAGGAGTTTATCTGAAGACATACAGATCAGCCCTGACCGCAGACCTTCTGAGGACTTCAGTGCTGACATAAAGGCTGAGCTGGAAGAAAGTCCTGAGTACCAGCTGTTCAAGCAGACATCAACAGCAGCTGATGTGAACTATCATCTGGAGGCACATAAGGAAGCGACCTTGGTTGATGATTCTGATACAAATCCAGCATCCGTGTCCAGTCCCTCTATGATAAGTTATTTTAGGGAAGATAATTCTCTTATTGAGAATCAAATGAAAGATGATGATCCAAGTCCTGAAAGTTCCAAGCATGAAGGTATGGCTGAATCCTCAGACACTAGTAACAGTAGGACTCCTCATTCCAGCTCAGGGGAGAGCGAGAATTATGAAGGACTCGCAGTGACCCATCAAATGAACAATGAAATGCTTACTTCTTTATGTCAAAAAGAAGAAATTACAACAATTGATTGTGGAAACAAACTATTCTTTACACAAACTGACAATGAAGTGACAGAGGTCAAAATTGAGGAGCCACAACTTCAAGAAGTCTACATTGAGAGGAAAACATCTAGCCAGGCATCCACAGCAGAAAAAGATATGTCAGGGATGTTGTCCTTAATGAACACTGACTTAGATCAGTATCTGAAAGCTAGGCCTGTGGCAAGTCAGCCACCGCAAGAGGGTATTGCTCAGGAGAAATTTGAAGAAATTATTTTAACAAAGGAAAAAGATAAAGAAATTCTCACATTTGTCACTGATGAAAATAAAGGAGCGATAGTGGGTGGCACAACACAAGAAATGCTATTCTTAACACAAACTGACAATGAAGTGACAGAGGTCAAAATTGAGGAGCCACAACTTCAAGAAGTCTACATTGAGAGGAAAACATCTAGCCAGGCATCCACAGCAGAAAAAGATATGTCAGGGATGTTGTCCTTAATGAACACTGACTTAGATCAGTATCTGAAAGCTAGGCCTGTGGCAAGTCAGCCACCGCAAGAGGGTATTGCTCAGGAGAAATTTGAAGAAATTATTTTAACAAAGGAAAAAGATAAAGAAATTCTCACATTTGTCACTGATGAAAATAAAGGAGCGATAGTGGGTGGCACAACACAAGAAATGCTATTCTTAACACAAACTGACAATGAAGACACAGAGGTCAAAACCGAGGAGCCACGACTTCAAGAAGTCTACATTGAGAGGAAAACATCTAGCCAGGCATCCACAACAGTAAAAGATATGTCAGGGATGTTGTCCTTAATGAACACTGACTTAGATCAGTATCTGAAAGCTAGGCCTGTGGCAAGTCAGCCACCGCAAGAGGGTATTGCTCAGGAGAAATTTGAAGAAATTATTTTAACAAAGGAAAAAGATAAAGAAATTCTCACATTTGTCACTGATGAAAATAAAGGAGCGATAGCGGGTGGCACAACACAAGAAATGCTATTCTTAACACAAACTGACAATGAAGACACAGAGGTCAAAACCGAGGAGCCACGACTTCAAGAAGTCTACATTGAGAGGAAAACATCTAGCCAGGCATCCACAACAGTAAAAGATATGTCAGGGATGTTGTCCTTAATGAACACTGACTTAGATCAGTATCTGAAAGCTAGGCCTGTGGCAAGTCAGCCACCGCAAGAGGGTATTGCTCAGGAGAAATTTGAAGAAATTATTTTAACAAAGGAAAAAGATAAAGAAATTCTCACATTTGTCACTGATGAAAATAAAGGAGCGATAGCGGGTGGCACAACACAAGAAATGCTATTCTTAACACAAACTGACAATGAAGACACAGAGGTCAAAACCGAGGAGCCACGACTTCAAGAAGTCTACATTGAGAGGAAAACATCTAGCCAGGCATCCACAACAGTAAAAGATATGTCAGGGATGTTGTCCTTAATGAACACTGACTTAGATCAGTATCTGAAAGCTAGGCCTGTGGCAAGTCAGCCACCGCAAGAGGGTATTGCTCAGGAGAAATTTGAAGAAATTATTTTAACAAAGGAAAAAGATAAAGAAATTCTCACATTTGTCACTGATGAAAATAAAGGAGCGATAGTGGGTGGCACCACACAAGAAATGCTATTCTTAACACAAACTGACGATGAAGAAACAGAAGTCAAAACCGAGGAGCCACAACTTCAAGAAGTCTACATTGAGAGGAGAACATCTAGCCAGACATGCACAGCAGTAAAAGATATGTCAGGGATGTTGTCCTTAATGAGCACTGACTTGGATCACTATTTAAAAGCTAGGCCTGTGGAATGTCAGCCACCACAAGAGGGCATTGTTCAGGAGAAATTTGAACAAATTATTTTAATGAAGGAAAAAGATAAAAAAATACTCACATTTGTCACTGATGAAAATAAAGGAGCAACAGTGGGTGACACAACACGCGAAACAGATCATGCAAAGACCGAAGAGAATTCATTTACATTGGGAGCTGAAGCAGAGAGTGAATATGAAGAAGCCAAGGCATCCAAAGATGTAAAAGATACATCAGGGATGCTAGTCATTAATCAGGGCTTGGACCAGTTTCTAGAGGCTAGGTCTTTGGCTAGTCGACCAGTGGAAGAGGATAATGTGCAGGAGCAATTTGAACAAAATATTGCAACAAGGGATAAAAATGAAGAAAAGGAGAATAAAGGACCAACAGTAGATGACACAACACAAGAAATAGATTGTGCTAGAGTGAAACATAAGGTCATGAGAGGAGGTGAAGAGGTGCCAAGTGAATTAAGGGAAACCCAAGCAACCTTGACTGAAGAACCCCCAATGAAGGAAGAGTGGGTAGAGAAAACAACTTCATGTCAGCCTTCGACAAAAATAAGGGATATGTCAGGCATGCTATCATTGCTGAATAGTGACTTGGACCAGTACATCATGGACAGGCCAGTGATTAATCAGACTCAAGAAGAGGACATTATTGAGGAGAAATTTGAACAAGTTATTCTCACCAAAATCCGAAAATCCTCTAGTGAGGAGCAAATGGTTACAATATGTGAAAAAACACAAATAGTAGCTTGTACTGATGTGGAGGACAAGATAGGTGGAGGAACATTTGAACAGATGCAGACTGATGTCGTTGAAGTCAAAGAACTGACACTAAGTTCTGTATTGGAGACACCATTCCAAGAAGTTTACGTCAATAGAAAGACACACCACCAGTCTACAACTGAGAAGAATATGTCTGGCATGTTATCACTTCTCAGCAGTGACTTAGATCAATATCTCAAGGAAAAGCCAGAGGCAATACAACGCCAACCGGAAGAGGATCTAGTCCATGAGAGCTACCATCAAGTTATACTGACAAGCAATCATTTGGAGGATGAGATAAGTGGAGAGGTAAATGAACACATGCAGACTGATGTAATTGGAGTCAAAGCATTGCCATCAGATTCTGTTTTGGAGATGCCATTCAAAGAAGTCTGCATCGAGAGAAAGACACAGCAACGACAGTCTACAACTGAGCGGGATATGTCAGGCATGTTGTCACTGCTCAGTAGTGACTTAGATGAATATTTAAAGGAAAAACCAGTGGGGATACAATGCCACCCTGAAGAGGAGGTAGTCCATGAGAGCTACAAACAACTTATCCTGACAAAAGACACTAGGCGAGAAACTCCTACATTCTCCCCTGAATGTAAGATGATGTTACCAGAGGATACAATTTTAAACACTACAGACATCAGTGAAAAAGAAGCTTTGGAAAGTGGGTGGCAGACATGTTCCCATGAAGATGAAGGTCCTAAGAGTTTCTCATCTGAGGAGGTTGTGACTAAAACTTCACCAAGTACAGCATCACATTTTAATGACTTTATTGAAGGGACAGTTGACATTACAAAGTCATGTGCAACAATGGATGACTATGAGCATGATCATAAAGATGTCAATGTTGTTGCTGCTAATGCAGTTCTCAAAACACATGATTTTTTGCAACTACCATATAGTTTGAACACACCACAACGACCGGCTGATTTGGAGAACTTAAACAGTGTGATTTTTGATGACCCAGCTAAACAGCCTTTCCACCGAGATTCACTAGAGGCAAGTCCTCTTATGGAGGATAGATCTTCAAAGAAATCACCTGATTCAATTGAGCCAAGCCCTACCAGAGAATCCCCTTGTCCAGACTCTCTTGAGGGAAGTCCCACTCAATCAAAGGACACAGAATATAAGATGCCAGCCAAGACAGCTGTGTATGAGGACTATGCCTCCCAGCTCCAAGCATGTTTTACTTATGACAAAAATATTTACAGGGATGAAAAAGAGCATGATGAGCATGAAAGCAATAAGATCATCCAAATGGAAAGTGAAAGTACGAAAGACATATATTCCTACTCAGCAAAGACAGGAACTGATGGCAACATGTGCTCTGACCCCAAAATATGTGACGGTGAAAATTTTCACCAGCTCATAAGGCAAGACTCTCTAGACTCTCTTGACAAAGATGATAGTGAGGATGATACCAACAATAAACAATTTACCCCAGAAGAGGAGATGTTTAAAATGGCTGCAAAGATCAAAACATTTGAGGAGATGGAACAGGAGGCTAAAATGAAGAGAGACATATCCTCAGATGCCACTGCACTATCAAAAATAGGTGATCACCAAGATGATGAGGTAGATCTAACATTTGCCCCAGCCGTACAGTTTTCCTCACAAGATACACTAGAGAAAAAATCTGAAAAACATGCGACAGAAAGCACTCACACACTTAGTGGGGCAACAGATATTAGTTCAAGCATTAAGGAGAAGGTAGAAATTCAGTCACAACTAACATCAATTCAAACAGTTGACAGTTCATTGTGTTCACCTGCAAGTCACAGAGAGGAACCTTATCCAGAGAGTGAGGAGTCTCTACAACTCACAGAGGAAAGAGAAATTGAAATACAGAAAGATAAAGACACTGTAGAGAGTGACTTTTTTTGTTCTTTAGTCAATGACACACACTTTTCCAGCAATGTTACAGATGAGCACCATCCAGAGGATTACAAAGAAGTTAAACCACCACTGACAAAGAGTTCAAGTTTTGCCAGTGAACCTCAGGCTACGGCGTGTGCTAAAGAGCTAAAGTATGTTATCCCAGGATGGGAGGATGAGAATGATGTAGCCTTCAATGTTAAGCCTGAGGAACAGATTAATCTTTGTCTTGCAGAAGACAAAAAAACACCTGATAAAACACCTGTTCAAACACCAGGTGATGAGAAAACCCCTGATCCATTTAATTTTCAAGAGGGGAAATTATTTGAAATGACCAGAGGAGGTGCCATTGATATGACAAGAAGCTTTGATGAAGAACGGGAAGGATATGCATTTTTTCATATAGGAGAACATCCAGTTGATGAAGTTATGCTAGAGGAGACAGGGGAAGATCAAACAAAGTCTTCAACTTTAGAGAATAGTGATTCAATTGCAGATACAACCGTCCAAGAGATCCCAACATCATTTTTTACTCAGAGTGCCAGTGACAAAATTCCTACTCCCGAACCCAGAACTCTCGCCACACCCTCAAGTGACAAGTCAGAGAATGAGAAGACACTTTCTAAAGATGATCTGGGCAGCTCCATAGAGGTCCAGCTTGGTTCTCCCACTGCTTCGGAAAGACTCACCAATATTCAAGGTGAAGTTGGAGGCCTTGAAAGCCTTGGTCTAGGTTATCTAGATTCTACCATAGCTGACCTTCAATCAGACCCAATCACAGTTGCCCATTCAGTGCACTCAAAGCAGAGCAATGATTCCTCAGACTCCTCTCCTGATGATGATGATGATGATGATGATGATGATGATGATGATGATGAGGAGGAGGAGGAGGAGGAAGATGAAGACCAGTGCTCAGTAATAGAGATGTCCTTTTCAGCTGCACAGGCTGGCATCCCAATGCACTACTATCAGGATTCACCTTCACCTTTGGCAATCAAACCAGGCAGCGTAACAAAAGAGGCTAGCCATTTCAAATCAGAAATAACCATGAAAGACTCACAAATATCTGAGCTTGATATGATAGACACAACCTTGGATCGCAGGACTAGATCTGAGACTGATGGTGACACAAGTAAAACCTCTAATAAAGTCAGCAGGAGTTATTCTGACAGTACTCAACCTAGTAATAAATCCAACCTTTCCCCCTCCAAACTTCCTGTCTTGATGAAGAAGAAACTTCTAGCTCATACAATCTCCTCGACCTCCACCCAAATGAAAGAAATCAAATTATCTAAGACTACAGAAACATCTGTTACGTCTTCATTGGATACTGATGATATAAGCAGTGCTAGTCACAGGAGTCTAGATTCTGTTATCTTCACATACAACATCCCAGCCTCACACAGTTCTGATTGTGATGGCAATCCTTTGACGAGTGTGCAACCATCTTCTGGTACAGAGAATGTATTTGAATCCAGGCCTGCCTGGGATGACACAGTGGAAACTCAGATGCAGAGAATCATCGATGACCAAACTCCAGTATGTACGCCAGGTATGGCCAGACCTACACGGGCTTTTGCTTTCCTATCTATTCTCCTCGACAGCAAGACCCTTTTTCCTCTTCCTAAGAACATAATGCCACCATTAGTCATTTTGTGTTGTTTTCATGTGTTTTGTCTTGTCCCATCTTGCATTGTTTTCTTGTCTGTTCTGTGTGTGTGTGTGTGTGTGTGTGTGTGTGTGTGTGTGTGCTGTGGTGGTTTGCATGTTGGTGAGTTACTTTTCCATCTGTTTGTGAATGTACAATCTCAAGATTGAATGGCCATGTTAAAGAAGTAGTAGTTTAAACAATTTTGATGCAGACTCCCACTGTTGTATTGGTATATGTAATACTAATATAGCTTTACTAATATTAGCATGCATTTCACCTAATCAGCAGATCAGTGTCATTGCTTACACAGATAAAAAATATTACGTATTAACTGTGACCAAATATTAATCTGTAAACAAGTCAGCTCCTTTTTAGAGTGACAAATCCAACATTTATGTTATCATCCATGTCAACATCACAGATCCACATTTAATTTCAGAGTATTACAGCCCATAACATAGAGCCCTCAACAAATCTACACTTCTAAAATATATTTTACATGACTGGTACCTGCAATGTGGAAAAAATACTAAGTTAATGGAATTTTACACCTTGAAGTGTTGACCATAATGTTAAATTTGAATGTTTGGCTCTGGCGGTATTTTTTAGTGGATTGGCAGGATGATGCTGACAGGAAAGAGGAGACATTAGCTATCATTGCAGACCTTCTTGGGTTCAGCTGGACTGGTAAGTGTCAAATGTTATAATTCTCTATTTTTCAATCTAAATTTCAAAATATTTCACTCAGTGCAATTAAGGGAGAGGTAATATATAGTGTGTTTTGTCTGAATTGAAACTTGAACTGGAGGAATATCCGTAAAGTTTATATGGGTGTAATCATGTTCTAGCAGCAAAACACAAAATATGTTTAACAATTTCTTATTTTTTCATCTCTTGTTGTGTTATCCATCACCCCAGAGCTGGCAAGGGAACTGGAATTCAGTGAGGATGACATCCAATTAGTGAGAACAGAGAATCCCAATTCACTCCAAGAGCAGAGCCATGCCTTGCTGCAGCGTTGGGTTGAGCGGGAGGGCAAACATGCCACAGGTCCATGGTGTTTTGGTCTGACAGATTTTAATTGACATTTTACTAGCATCAGTCACTACAATACTTCTGATCCTGTAAACATTGCTAATTTGTTTGAAGATACTGGATGCACTATTAGCTTTTTGAATCAAATGATTTGTGTATTTAGTAGACCTATATTCATAGATTCAGTGTAATCTTATAATTGCATTTTTTTTGTCATGTTCATTGAATGCTTTTCCAAAGTCTATCAATGATTGATAAATTCCTCCACAGAGGACTGTCTGATTAAGAGACTGACCAAGATCAACCGCATGGATATCGTCCATCTTATTGAAACCCAGATGAACAAGTCACTTCAAGAGCAAACATCTAGAACTTATGCAGAGATAGAGAAGACACTGGATCACAGTGAAGGTAGTCACACCTCTAAATACTCAATACAGCAACCAGTTTGCAGGCTCTATCTAACATCTAACTCTAACCTATTTGTATGTTCGCTTGCACTCTAATTCATCACATTTGTGTATTTTTCAGTGTCAGTAGCCCTATCTTCAGTGCAAGAGGATGCAGACAGCCCCAGAGTCGTAAGAAGGGTGGAGTCAGACCGCAGACCGCCCCCAGCTGTTTCTGAAGAGGACCTCTCAGTTGCTTCCCTACTGGATATTCCTTCCTGGGCAGAGCCTGTTGGACACACCCATTCTGAGAGCATGCATGGTGACCTGTTGGAGGAGCTTGAGATCCCACAGTAAATTATTAATTTCAAATGATTCCTGAATCTGCAACATACATTGGCAGTGTCATGTACTATAATGTCATTTGACGCACTTCAATTGACACCCATAGCACACACAAGACATGCCATAAAGACAGAAGAAGTAGTCAAAACTGCTGCTTTTCTGGAGGGTTGACACATCTCAACCTTGCAAAATAGCAACATTGCCAAATCCAGTGCCATTGCCACTACCAGTGCGGGAAAACAATGGGTGCAGGTGTTTACCCTGCATCCATTGTTAGTGGGTTTGTTAGTGGTTTTTTTGAGATATCTTTGAAATTTCACATTCATGAAGTCATATTTTCTGACCTAGTCCGCTTCTTGTGTTACAGTGAATTGAACCCTAATCTGTGGACCTCGGAGGATGTAATTACACAAGAACCTACAAGTTATGACAACTTGGATGAGCAAGTAAGTACGCTTCCCAATTCAAAAGAAGCAGCAATGAGAAGCCAAGCAACTCAGGTTTATGACTCCTCGGACAAAGTGAAAGACCAACAAGGTTGCCACAGTATTGAAGTTCATTTCTTGAAGGCTTTCCAGGGTGGTACTCAGTGCCAAGTCAAAGATGAATGCAGCCATACTTTACCACTGAAGCAGTGTGGTTATGAAGATGAGCAAGGCCAATCACCTGAAATTCAGAAGTCACCATCATCTATATCAATCAGAGACTTTAGTCTGAGCCTATCAGAGTCAGACCAAGCTGAGACTGACTTCAGTGAGCTTTGTGACAAGTTCAGCTTTACGCCACAGCTTGACAATAAAAACACAGTTAAAACCATTGTCAGAAGACTTTCTGACCCTAACCTGTTAGTGTTGCCACCAGAGGACCACCAAGCAACTCTGGCAATGACTGAGGATGACACAGACGTAGATCAGAAAAGCAGGGTCACACAGAAGTGTATTGATAAGGTCACAGCCCAATTCTTCAAAGTACAGCATGGTCATGACAAGATCCCACAGGTTCCAGGTGTGGACTTGGGCTTCAAACCCTTCAAGCCAAGCAAAGAAGAAAACACAATATCCCAATCATACAGTAGTGGGTGTCCGAAAAACATGTCCTTCATTGATGATGATGAGGATGATGTCTGGTCAATTAAACCCATTATTGCTACAGCTAAGTACAGCATGGTGGAACATAGTAAAAACATTCAAAAGAAGGTTCAAAAGACCATTTTGCCTGATAGTCTGAGAACCAGTGACCCTGCTCACATGGCCTGTGACTCAACTGAGAACTATAATTACTGTTCTGTTAGTCCAGACAGTGATTATGCCATAGAAAGGGCAATGGCACCCCACATTTCTGAACCTAAGGTTGCCTCATCCAGCTTTTATCTGCCTATATGTGTACCACAGTCACCTGAGCAAGATGCAACATTACCTTACACTTTTATAGAGTACAAACCTTTGACCCCTGATTCTTTGGCATCTGAGAAGAAGTGTGGCTCATTTTCACCTCTTTATGAAAGGGGTCACTTACCTGCAGAGACATTGATATTAAATGACCCCATACCTAGACTGTCATCCCCTGAATCTGTCATGTCACTTAGTGATTATAGGGCAATGTCACCTGACTCTCCTCGGGGCAAGAAAAAGGGCTTACCTGCAGACTTTACCAGTATATTGGATGACAGGCGGGCACTCTCTCCAAGGTCTGATGCATGTAGTTCACCAGAAGTGAACATAAATGAAAATGAAGTACACCCCTATCAATCACATATATATGAATGTGAACCACTACTTGGTTCAAAAGGTTTTGTAGTTTCACACAACCTTGGCTCTGAGTCCTTTGAGTCTAGGAATAAGTCCAGGCCACTGTCCCCTGACTCTCAAGTGTCTAAATATTGTCCACCTATACCTGAAGGCGTACTGATACAGGGAGAGCTCAGAGTGTTATCACCTGTGACATCAGAGATTCAGTGTGATGAGTTTTTGCTTGAAGATTTCTCTGTCAATAGGACATTATCACCTGGACATGGAATGTCAGACATGGATTGCAGACCATCCTCACCAGAATCTCAGTCTTCTCAGTGTAGTTTCTCATTTCTTGAACTCTTGCTCTCTGAACAAACCCGTGCCCAACTTATGAGTCAATACTGTAATTATTTTTTACTGTATTCAGGGGTAAATCCACCGTCACCCCTCCTGATGTCAGCTCCTTACACCACATTCTGTGGTGAGGAAGTAGATCAGGGTACCTCTTTGACACCAGAATTAGTAGCTTCAGATCACAATCCTCCACTCCCTCAGGAGTCTGTCACATCAAGTGACTGTCTCCCTTCAGATTTGTCAGTTTCAAAGCACCAGCCTGTGAAATATGATTTGCAAGATTCTATGAATACTCCTTTATCACTTCTTGATGAATGGCGTGATGAAAACAGCCCAGATACAACTGATTCAGTGTCATTTAATGCAAAAACTGATGAAAGGGGGCCTTTGTTTACAGATCCTGTTTCATCTGCAAAATGTCTTTCACATACAAATGTTAAAATTATTAGTATTGAAGGTTTAGACAGTTCAATCAAAACAGAAAAATCTTTTCAGTTTCAGCCGCTATCATCTGAAGCCGCAGAGCCAGAGATGGAAAGCAATCAATCTTTCATTGATTACTGGTTTTCAAAGTTAGAATCAGAATCTTCTAGCTACGTAGCATCACCACGTCAGTCAGATAATGTTTTAACAAACATTGGAGAAAACACTTTAGAAAGCAATAAGAAGCAGTCCACAAATTTCTGTCGAATGGAAAACTTATCCAAAACACACGCTTGTTCAGATGACACATATCAGAAACCATCTGATGAAACTTGTCATAAATTCTCACATCTTCAGTCACCCAAACCAATGGTGTTTAACATTGTAGAAAGACCAAAATACATTTTAGACTTTCATAGTAAAATAGCTCCAACATCAATCACAGGGGAGTTATTGAATAAATCAGTACCTTCCACTTTTGACATTTTACTACATCACGATTGGTTGGACGATTTTGGACCATCCTCCCCAGAATCTGTATCATCACTTGATCAGCATTCTTTGTCTCCTCACATAATATTGAACCAACTGACAGGTCAAAATTGTGACTATTACTTATTGTACTCTGAAAAAAGACCACAATCACCTCTTTCAACATTGTCAGATGTTGAATATTTAGAACTTTATCAGGAAGACTTCATTGAGGGCAACAGAACAGATTCTCCAGATTCTGTTTCTTCACAGGACAAAGCTGATAGCTGTAGTGTTACTATATTTTCATCTGAACCACATCCTGGTACAGGACTTCTGATGTGTGCAGATATTGTGGTTAGCAGTAAACATGAGTCAATGGCATCTCAGATTGATCATAGGTCCCTCTCTTCTGACTCTCCTATTGTTCAATTCAAATCGCCCAATATTTCTTACGATGAAGAATTCTCAAGATACATGTCGTTTACACCAGGATCAGCAATGTTGGACTGGGAAGCTACCGAATTCTGTCTGGAAAGCCTCTTTGATCAGACCAGACCAGAGTCCCCGCAGTCATATTCATCAGACTTTGAACTTGATAAATTCTTTATTGCCAGGGCGTTGTCTCCAGACTCACCTGTTCCTCAGTTCATTTCGCGCCATATTGCTAACAATGTGGAATTTTTAAGGTACAGGTCATTTACGCCAGAATCAACAATTTCGGACTGGGAAAGTGCTGATTTGTGTCTGGAAACTCTCTTTGATCAGACCAGACCAGAGTCCCCACAGTCAGATTCATCAGACTTTGAACTTGAAAAGTTCTTTAGTAGCAGGGCATTGTCTCCAGACTCACCTGTTCCTCAGTTCAGATTGCCCCATATTGGGTATGATAGGGAATTGTCAAGGTACAGGTCTTTTACACCAGAATCATCAATTTCGGACTGGGAGGGTACCGATTTGTGTCTGGAAACCCTCTTTGATAAAACCAGATCAGAGTCCCCACAGTCAGTTTTATCAGAGTTTGAACTTGATAAGTTCTTTAGTAGCAGAGCGTTGTCCCCGGAATCTGTGTCTTCCGATTTTGACTTTTCGCTCCTTCAGGACTGGTTGGTAGACTTTAGACCATCCTCCCCGGAATCTGTGGCATCAGTTGAGCAGCATTCTTTTTCTCCTCACATGACATTTGGCCAGATGAAGGGTCAATGTTGTGACTATTATTTACGCCACTCTGAAAGTAGACCACAGTCACCTCTGTCAACATTGTCAGATGTTGAGTATTTAGGACTTTGTCTGGAAGAGTCGTTTGAGGACAACAGACCAGATTCGCCAGATTCTGTTTCTTCACAGGACAAAGCTGAAAAACACAGTGTTACCGTATTTGCATCCCAACCACATCCTGGTATAAGATTTCTTACATATGCAGATGTTGTGCGAGGCAGTACACATGAGTCAGTGGCATCTGTAACTGATCATAGGTCCCTCTCTCCTGACTCTCCTATTCTTCAATTCAAATCGCCCCATATTTCTTACGATGTAGAATTGTCAAGATACAGGTCGTTTACACCAGATTCAACAATTTCGGACTGGGAAGGTACCGATTTGTGTCTGGAAAGCCTCTTTGTTCAGACCAGACCAGAGTCCCCGCAGTCAGATTCATCAGACTTTGAACTTGATAAATTCTTTAGTAGCAGGGCATTGTCTCCAGACTCACCTGTTCCTCAGTTCATTTCGCGCCATATTGCTAACGATGTGGAATTTTTAAGGTACAGGTCGTTTACGCCAGAATCAACAATTTCGGACTGGGAAAGCGCTGATTTGTGTCTGGAAACTCTCTTTGATCAGACCAGACCAGAGTCCCCACAGTCAGATTCATCAGACTTTGAACTTGAAAAGTTCTTTAGTAGCAGGGCATTGTCTCCAGACTCACCTATTCCTCAGTTCAGATTGCCCCATATTGGGTATGATGGGGAATTGTCAAGGTACAGGTCTTTTACACCAGAATCATCAATTTCGGACTGGGAGGGTACCGATTGGTGTCTGGAAACCCTCTTTGATCAAACCAGATCAGAGTCCCCACAGTCAGTTTTATCAGAGTTTGAACTTGATAAGTTCTTTAGTAGCAGAGCGTTGTCCCCGGAATCTGTGTCTTCCGATTTTGACTTTTCGCTCCTTCAGGACTGGTTGGTAGACTTTAGACCATCCTCCCCGGAATCTGTGGCATCAGTTGAGCAGCATTCTTTTTCTCCTCACATGACATTTGGCCAGATGAAGGGTCAATGTTGTGACTATTATTTACGCCACTCTGAAAGTAGACCACAGTCACCTCTGTCAACATTGTCAGATGTTGAGTATTTAGGACTTTGTCTGGAAGAGTCGTTTGAGGACAACAGACCAGATTCGCCAGATTCTGTTTCTTCACAGGACAAAGCTGAAAAACACAGTGTTACCGTATTTGCATCCCAACCACATCCTGGTATAAGATTTCTTACATATGCAGATGTTGTGCGAGGCAGTACACATGAGTCAGTGGCATCTGTAACTGATCATAGGTCCCTCTCTCCTGACTCTCCTATTCTTCAATTCAAATCGCCCCATATTTCTTACGATGTAGAATTGTCAAGATACAGGTCGTTTACACCAGATTCAACAATTTCGGACTGGGAAGGTACCGATTTGTGTCTGGAAAGCCTCTTTGTTCAGACCAGACCAGAGTCCCCGCAGTCAGATTCATCAGACTTTGAACTTGATAAATTCTTTAGTAGCAGGGCATTGTCTCCAGACTCACCTGTTCCTCAGTTCATTTCGCGCCATATTGCTAACGATGTGGAATTTTTAAGGTACAGGTCGTTTACGCCAGAATCAACAATTTCGGACTGGGAAAGCGCTGATTTGTGTCTGGAAACTCTCTTTGATCAGACCAGACCAGAGTCCCCACAGTCAGATTCATCAGACTTTGAACTTGAAAAGTTCTTTAGTAGCAGGGCATTGTCTCCAGACTCACCTATTCCTCAGTTCAGATTGCCCCATATTGGGTATGATGGGGAATTGTCAAGGTACAGGTCTTTTACACCAGAATCATCAATTTCGGACTGGGAGGGTACCGATTTGTGTCTGGAAACCCTCTTTGATCAAACCAGATCAGAGTCCCCACAGTCAGTTTTATCAGAGTTTGAACTTGATAAGTTCTTTAGTAGCAGAGCGTTGTCCCCGGAATCTGTGTCTTCCGATTTTGACTTTTCGCTCCTTCAGGACTGGTTGGTAGACTTTAGACCATCCTCCCCGGAATCTGTGGCATCAGTTGAGCAGCATTCTTTTTCTCCTCACATGACATTTGGCCAGATGAAGGGTCAATGTTGTGACTATTATTTACGCCACTCTGAAAGTAGACCACAGTCACCTCTGTCAACATTGTCAGATGTTGAGTATTTAGGACTTTGTCTGGAAGAGTCGTTTGAGGACAACAGACCAGATTCGCCAGATTCTGTTTCTTCACAGGACAAAGCTGAAAAACACAGTGTTACCGTATTTGCATCCCAACCACATCCTGGTATAAGATTTCTTACATATGCAGATGTTGTGCGAGGCAGTACACATGAGTCAGTGGCATCTGTAACTGATCATAGGTCCCTCTCTCCTGACTCTCCTATTCTTCAATTCAAATCGCCCCATATTTCTTACGATGTAGAATTGTCAAGATACAGGTCGTTTACACCAGATTCAACAATTTCGGACTGGGAAGGTACCGATTTGTGTCTGGAAAGCCTCTTTGTTCAGACCAGACCAGAGTCCCCGCAGTCAGATTCATCAGACTTTGAACTTGATAAATTCTTTAGTAGCAGGGCATTGTCTCCAGACTCACCTGTTCCTCAGTTCATTTCGCGCCATATTGCTAACGATGTGGAATTTTTAAGGTACAGGTCGTTTACGCCAGAATCAACAATTTCGGACTGGGAAAGCGCTGATTTGTGTCTGGAAACTCTCTTTGATCAGACCAGACCAGAGTCCCCACAGTCAGATTCATCAGACTTTGAACTTGAAAAGTTCTTTAGTAGCAGGGCATTGTCTCCAGACTCACCTATTCCTCAGTTCAGATTGCCCCATATTGGGTATGATGGGGAATTGTCAAGGTACAGGTCTTTTACACCAGAATCATCAATTTCGGACTGGGAGGGTACCGATTTGTGTCTGGAAACCCTCTTTGATCAAACCAGATCAGAGTCCCCACAGTCAGTTTTATCAGAGTTTGAACTTGATAAGTTCTTTAGTAGCAGAGCGTTGTCCCCGGAATCTGTGTCTTCCGATTTTGACTTTTCGCTCCTTCAGGACTGGTTGGTAGACTTTAGACCATCCTCCCCGGAATCTGTGGCATCAGTTGAGCAGCATTCTTTTTCTCCTCACATGACATTTGGCCAGATGAAGGGTCAATGTTGTGACTATTATTTACGCCACTCTGAAAGTAGACCACAGTCACCTCTGTCAACATTGTCAGATGTTGAGTATTTAGGACTTTGTCTGGAAGAGTCGTTTGAGGACAACAGACCAGATTCGCCAGATTCTGTTTCTTCACAGGACAAAGCTGAAAAACACAGTGTTACCGTATTTGCATCCCAACCACATCCTGGTATAAGATTTCTTACATATGCAGATGTTGTGCGAGGCAGTACACATGAGTCAGTGGCATCTGTAACTGATCATAGGTCCCTCTCTCCTGACTCTCCTATTCTTCAATTCAAATCGCCCCATATTTCTTACGATGTAGAATTGTCAAGATACAGGTCGTTTACACCAGATTCAACAATTTCGGACTGGGAAGGTACCGATTTGTGTCTGGAAAGCCTCTTTGTTCAGACCAGACCAGAGTCCCCGCAGTCAGATTCATCAGACTTTGAACTTGATAAATTCTTTAGTAGCAGGGCATTGTCTCCAGACTCACCTGTTCCTCAGTTCATTTCGCGCCATATTGCTAACGATGTGGAATTTTTAAGGTACAGGTCGTTTACGCCAGAATCAACAATTTCGGACTGGGAAAGCGCTGATTTGTGTCTGGAAACTCTCTTTGATCAGACCAGACCAGAGTCCCCACAGTCAGATTCATCAGACTTTGAACTTGAAAAGTTCTTTAGTAGCAGGGCATTGTCTCCAGACTCACCTATTCCTCAGTTCAGATTGCCCCATATTGGGTATGATGGGGAATTGTCAAGGTACAGGTCTTTTACACCAGAATCATCAATTTCGGACTGGGAGGGTACCGATTTGTGTCTGGAAACCCTCTTTGATCAAACCAGATCAGAGTCCCCACAGTCAGTTTTATCAGAGTTTGAACTTGATAAGTTCTTTAGTAGCAGAGCGTTGTCCCCGGAATCTGTGTCTTCCGATTTTGACTTTTCGCTCCTTCAGGACTGGTTGGTAGACTTTAGACCATCCTCCCCGGAATCTGTGGCATCAGTTGAGCAGCATTCTTTTTCTCCTCACATGACATTTGGCCAGATGAAGGGTCAATGTTGTGACTATTATTTACGCCACTCTGAAAGTAGACCACAGTCACCTCTGTCAACATTGTCAGATGTTGAGTATTTAGGACTTTGTCTGGAAGAGTCGTTTGAGGACAACAGACCAGATTCGCCAGATTCTGTTTCTTCACAGGACAAAGCTGAAAAACACAGTGTTACCGTATTTGCATCCCAACCACATCCTGGTATAAGATTTCTTACATATGCAGATGTTGTGCGAGGCAGTACACATGAGTCAGTGGCATCTGTAACTGATCATAGGTCCCTCTCTCCTGACTCTCCTATTCTTCAATTCAAATCGCCCCATATTTCTTACGATGTAGAATTGTCAAGATACAGGTCGTTTACACCAGATTCAACAATTTCGGACTGGGAAGGTACCGATTTGTGTCTGGAAAGCCTCTTTGTTCAGACCAGACCAGAGTCCCCGCAGTCAGATTCATCAGACTTTGAACTTGATAAATTCTTTAGTAGCAGGGCATTGTCTCCAGACTCACCTGTTCCTCAGTTCATTTCGCGCCATATTGCTAACGATGTGGAATTTTTAAGGTACAGGTCGTTTACGCCAGAATCAACAATTTCGGACTGGGAAAGCGCTGATTTGTGTCTGGAAACTCTCTTTGATCAGACCAGACCAGAGTCCCCACAGTCAGATTCATCAGACTTTGAACTTGAAAAGTTCTTTAGTAGCAGGGCATTGTCTCCAGACTCACCTATTCCTCAGTTCAGATTGCCCCATATTGGGTATGATGGGGAATTGTCAAGGTACAGGTCTTTTACACCAGAATCATCAATTTCGGACTGGGAGGGTACCGATTTGTGTCTGGAAACCCTCTTTGATCAAACCAGATCAGAGTCCCCACAGTCAGTTTTATCAGAGTTTGAACTTGATAAGTTCTTTAGTAGCAGAGCGTTGTCCCCGGAATCTGTGTCTTCCGATTTTGACTTTTCGCTCCTTCAGGACTGGTTGGTAGACTTTAGACCATCCTCCCCGGAATCTGTGGCATCAGTTGAGCAGCATTCTTTTTCTCCTCACATGACATTTGGCCAGATGAAGGGTCAATGTTGTGACTATTATTTACGCCACTCTGAAAGTAGACCACAGTCACCTCTGTCAACATTGTCAGATGTTGAGTATTTAGGACTTTGTCTGGAAGAGTCGTTTGAGGACAACAGACCAGATTCGCCAGATTCTGTTTCTTCACAGGACAAAGCTGAAAAACACAGTGTTACCGTATTTGCATCCCAACCACATCCTGGTATAAGATTTCTTACATATGCAGATGTTGTGCGAGGCAGTACACATGAGTCAGTGGCATCTGTAACTGATCATAGGTCCCTCTCTCCTGACTCTCCTATTCTTCAATTCAAATCGCCCCATATTTCTTACGATGTAGAATTGTCAAGATACAGGTCGTTTACACCAGATTCAACAATTTCGGACTGGGAAGGTACCGATTTGTGTCTGGAAAGCCTCTTTGTTCAGACCAGACCAGAGTCCCCGCAGTCAGATTCATCAGACTTTGAACTTGATAAATTCTTTAGTAGCAGGGCATTGTCTCCAGACTCACCTGTTCCTCAGTTCATTTCGCGCCATATTGCTAACGATGTGGAATTTTTAAGGTACAGGTCGTTTACGCCAGAATCAACAATTTCGGACTGGGAAAGCGCTGATTTGTGTCTGGAAACTCTCTTTGATCAGACCAGACCAGAGTCCCCACAGTCAGATTCATCAGACTTTGAACTTGAAAAGTTCTTTAGTAGCAGGGCATTGTCTCCAGACTCACCTATTCCTCAGTTCAGATTGCCCCATATTGGGTATGATGGGGAATTGTCAAGGTACAGGTCTTTTACACCAGAATCATCAATTTCGGACTGGGAGGGTACCGATTTGTGTCTGGAAACCCTCTTTGATCAAACCAGATCAGAGTCCCCACAGTCAGTTTTATCAGAGTTTGAACTTGATAAGTTCTTTAGTAGCAGAGCGTTGTCCCCGGAATCTGTGTCTTCCGATTTTGACTTTTCGCTCCTTCAGGACTGGTTGGTAGACTTTAGACCATCCTCCCCGGAATCTGTGGCATCAGTTGAGCAGCATTCTTTTTCTCCTCACATGACATTTGGCCAGATGAAGGGTCAATGTTGTGACTATTATTTACGCCACTCTGAAAGTAGACCACAGTCACCTCTGTCAACATTGTCAGATGTTGAGTATTTAGGACTTTGTCTGGAAGAGTCGTTTGAGGACAACAGACCAGATTCGCCAGATTCTGTTTCTTCACAGGACAAAGCTGAAAAACACAGTGTTACCGTATTTGCATCCCAACCACATCCTGGTATAAGATTTCTTACATATGCAGATGTTGTGCGAGGCAGTACACATGAGTCAGTGGCATCTGTAACTGATCATAGGTCCCTCTCTCCTGACTCTCCTATTCTTCAATTCAAATCGCCCCATATTTCTTACGATGTAGAATTGTCAAGATACAGGTCGTTTACACCAGATTCAACAATTTCGGACTGGGAAGGTACCGATTTGTGTCTGGAAAGCCTCTTTGTTCAGACCAGACCAGAGTCCCCGCAGTCAGATTCATCAGACTTTGAACTTGATAAATTCTTTAGTAGCAGGGCATTGTCTCCAGACTCACCTGTTCCTCAGTTCATTTCGCGCCATATTGCTAACGATGTGGAATTTTTAAGGTACAGGTCGTTTACGCCAGAATCAACAATTTCGGACTGGGAAAGCGCTGATTTGTGTCTGGAAACTCTCTTTGATCAGACCAGACCAGAGTCCCCACAGTCAGATTCATCAGACTTTGAACTTGAAAAGTTCTTTAGTAGCAGGGCATTGTCTCCAGACTCACCTATTCCTCAGTTCAGATTGCCCCATATTGGGTATGATGGGGAATTGTCAAGGTACAGGTCTTTTACACCAGAATCATCAATTTCGGACTGGGAGGGTACCGATTTGTGTCTGGAAACCCTCTTTGATCAAACCAGATCAGAGTCCCCACAGTCAGTTTTATCAGAGTTTGAACTTGATAAGTTCTTTAGTAGCAGAGCGTTGTCCCCGGAATCTGTGTCTTCCGATTTTGACTTTTCGCTCCTTCAGGACTGGTTGGTAGACTTTAGACCATCCTCCCCGGAATCTGTGGCATCAGTTGAGCAGCATTCTTTTTCTCCTCACATGACATTTGGCCAGATGAAGGGTCAATGTTGTGACTATTATTTACGCCACTCTGAAAGTAGACCACAGTCACCTCTGTCAACATTGTCAGATGTTGAGTATTTAGGACTTTGTCTGGAAGAGTCGTTTGAGGACAACAGACCAGATTCGCCAGATTCTGTTTCTTCACAGGACAAAGCTGAAAAACACAGTGTTACCGTATTTGCATCCCAACCACATCCTGGTATAAGATTTCTTACATATGCAGATGTTGTGCGAGGCAGTACACATGAGTCAGTGGCATCTGTAACTGATCATAGGTCCCTCTCTCCTGACTCTCCTATTCTTCAATTCAAATCGCCCCATATTTCTTACGATGTAGAATTGTCAAGATACAGGTCGTTTACACCAGATTCAACAATTTCGGACTGGGAAGGTACCGATTTGTGTCTGGAAAGCCTCTTTGTTCAGACCAGACCAGAGTCCCCGCAGTCAGATTCATCAGACTTTGAACTTGATAAATTCTTTAGTAGCAGGGCATTGTCTCCAGACTCACCTGTTCCTCAGTTCATTTCGCGCCATATTGCTAACGATGTGGAATTTTTAAGGTACAGGTCGTTTACGCCAGAATCAACAATTTCGGACTGGGAAAGCGCTGATTTGTGTCTGGAAACTCTCTTTGATCAGACCAGACCAGAGTCCCCACAGTCAGATTCATCAGACTTTGAACTTGAAAAGTTCTTTAGTAGCAGGGCATTGTCTCCAGACTCACCTATTCCTCAGTTCAGATTGCCCCATATTGGGTATGATGGGGAATTGTCAAGGTACAGGTCTTTTACACCAGAATCATCAATTTCGGACTGGGAGGGTACCGATTTGTGTCTGGAAACCCTCTTTGATCAAACCAGATCAGAGTCCCCACAGTCAGTTTTATCAGAGTTTGAACTTGATAAGTTCTTTAGTAGCAGAGCGTTGTCCCCGGAATCTGTGTCTTCCGATTTTGACTTTTCGCTCCTTCAGGACTGGTTGGTAGACTTTAGACCATCCTCCCCGGAATCTGTGGCATCAGTTGAGCAGCATTCTTTTTCTCCTCACATGACATTTGGCCAGATGAAGGGTCAATGTTGTGACTATTATTTACGCCACTCTGAAAGTAGACCACAGTCACCTCTGTCAACATTGTCAGATGTTGAGTATTTAGGACTTTGTCTGGAAGAGTCGTTTGAGGACAACAGACCAGATTCGCCAGATTCTGTTTCTTCACAGGACAAAGCTGAAAAACACAGTGTTACCGTATTTGCATCCCAACCACATCCTGGTATAAGATTTCTTACATATGCAGATGTTGTGCGAGGCAGTACACATGAGTCAGTGGCATCTGTAACTGATCATAGGTCCCTCTCTCCTGACTCTCCTATTCTTCAATTCAAATCGCCCCATATTTCTTACGATGTAGAATTGTCAAGATACAGGTCGTTTACACCAGATTCAACAATTTCGGACTGGGAAGGTACCGATTTGTGTCTGGAAAGCCTCTTTGTTCAGACCAGACCAGAGTCCCCGCAGTCAGATTCATCAGACTTTGAACTTGATAAATTCTTTAGTAGCAGGGCATTGTCTCCAGACTCACCTGTTCCTCAGTTCATTTCGCGCCATATTGCTAACGATGTGGAATTTTTAAGGTACAGGTCGTTTACGCCAGAATCAACAATTTCGGACTGGGAAAGCGCTGATTTGTGTCTGGAAACTCTCTTTGATCAGACCAGACCAGAGTCCCCACAGTCAGATTCATCAGACTTTGAACTTGAAAAGTTCTTTAGTAGCAGGGCATTGTCTCCAGACTCACCTGTTCCTCAGTTCAGATTGCCCCATATTGGGTATGATGGGGAATTGTCAAGGTACAGGTCTTTTACACCAGAATCATCAATTTCGGACTGGGAGGGTACCGATTTGTGTCTGGAAACCCTCTTTGATCAAACCAGATCAGAGTCCCCACAGTCAGTTTTATCAGAGTTTGAACTTGATAAGTTCTTTAGTAGCAGAGCGTTGTCCCCGGAATCTGTGTCTTCCGATTTTGACTTTTCGCTCCTTCAGGACTGGTTGGTAGACTTTAGACCATCCTCCCCGGAATCTGTGGCATCAGTTGAGCAGCATTCTTTTTCTCCTCACATGACATTTGGCCAGATGAAGGGTCAATGTTGTGACTATTATTTACGCCACTCTGAAAGTAGACCACAGTCACCTCTGTCAACATTGTCAGATGTTGAGTATTTAGGACTTTGTCTGGAAGAGTCGTTTGAGGACAACAGACCAGATTCGCCAGATTCTGTTTCTTCACAGGACAAAGCTGAAAAACACAGTGTTACCGTATTTGCATCCCAACCACATCCTGGTATAAGATTTCTTACATATGCAGATGTTGTGCGAGGCAGTACACATGAGTCAGTGGCATCTGTAACTGATCATAGGTCCCTCTCTCCTGACTCTCCTATTCTTCAATTCAAATCGCCCCATATTTCTTACGATGTAGAATTGTCAAGATACAGGTCGTTTACACCAGATTCAACAATTTCGGACTGGGAAGGTACCGATTTGTGTCTGGAAAGCCTCTTTGTTCAGACCAGACCAGAGTCCCCGCAGTCAGATTCATCAGACTTTGAACTTGATAAATTCTTTAGTAGCAGGGCATTGTCTCCAGACTCACCTGTTCCTCAGTTCATTTCGCGCCATATTGCTAACGATGTGGAATTTTTAAGGTACAGGTCGTTTACGCCAGAATCAACAATTTCGGACTGGGAAAGCGCTGATTTGTGTCTGGAAACTCTCTTTGATCAGACCAGACCAGAGTCCCCACAGTCAGATTCATCAGACTTTGAACTTGAAAAGTTCTTTAGTAGCAGGGCATTGTCTCCAGACTCACCTGTTCCTCAGTTCAGATTGCCCCATATTGGGTATGATGGGGAATTGTCAAGGTACAGGTCTTTTACACCAGAATCATCAATTTCGGACTGGGAGGGTACCGATTTGTGTCTGGAAACCCTCTTTGATCAAACCAGATCAGAGTCCCCACAGTCAGTTTTATCAGAGTTTGAACTTGATAAGTTCTTTAGTAGCAGAGCGTTGTCCCCGGAATCTGTGTCTTCCGATTTTGACTTTTCGCTCCTTCAGGACTGGTTGGTAGACTTTAGACCATCCTCCCCGGAATCTGTGGCATCAGTTGAGCAGCATTCTTTTTCTCCTCACATGACATTTGGCCAGATGAAGGGTCAATGTTGTGACTATTATTTACGCCACTCTGAAAGTAGACCACAGTCACCTCTGTCAACATTGTCAGATGTTGAGTATTTAGGACTTTGTCTGGAAGAGTCGTTTGAGGACAACAGACCAGATTCGCCAGATTCTGTTTCTTCACAGGACAAAGCTGAAAAACACAGTGTTACCGTATTTGCATCCCAACCACATCCTGGTATAAGATTTCTTACATATGCAGATGTTGTGCGAGGCAGTACACATGAGTCAGTGGCATCTGTAACTGATCATAGGTCCCTCTCTCCTGACTCTCCTATTCTTCAATTCAAATCGCCCCATATTTCTTACGATGTAGAATTGTCAAGATACAGGTCGTTTACACCAGATTCAACAATTTCGGACTGGGAAGGTACCGATTTGTGTCTGGAAAGCCTCTTTGTTCAGACCAGACCAGAGTCCCCGCAGTCAGATTCATCAGACTTTGAACTTGATAAATTCTTTAGTAGCAGGGCATTGTCTCCAGACTCACCTGTTCCTCAGTTCATTTCGCGCCATATTGCTAACGATGTGGAATTTTTAAGGTACAGGTCGTTTACGCCAGAATCAACAATTTCGGACTGGGAAAGCGCTGATTTGTGTCTGGAAACTCTCTTTGATCAGACCAGACCAGAGTCCCCACAGTCAGATTCATCAGACTTTGAACTTGAAAAGTTCTTTAGTAGCAGGGCATTGTCTCCAGACTCACCTGTTCCTCAGTTCATTTCGCGCCATATTGCTAACGATGTGGAATTTTTAAGGTACAGGTCGTTTACGCCAGAATCAACAATTTCGGACTGGGAAAGCGCTGATTTGTGTCTGGAAACTCTCTTTGATCAGACCAGACCAGAGTCCCCACAGTCAGATTCATCAGACTTTGAACTTGAAAAGTTCTTTAGTAGCAGGGCATTGTCTCCAGACTCACCTATTCCTCAGTTCAGATTGCCCCATATTGGGTATGATGGGGAATTGTCAAGGTACAGGTCTTTTACACCAGAATCATCAATTTCGGACTGGGAGGGTACCGATTTGTGTCTGGAAACCCTCTTTGATCAAACCAGATCAGAGTCCCCACAGTCAGTTTTATCAGAGTTTGAACTTGATAAGTTCTTTAGTAGCAGAGCGTTGTCCCCGGAATCTGTGTCTTCCGATTTTGACTTTTCGCTCCTTCAGGACTGGTTGGTAGACTTTAGACCATCCTCCCCGGAATCTGTGGCATCAGTTGAGCAGCATTCTTTTTCTCCTCACATGACATTTGGCCAGATGAAGGGTCAATGTTGTGACTATTATTTACGCCACTCTGAAAGTAGACCACAGTCACCTCTGTCAACATTGTCAGATGTTGAGTATTTAGGACTTTGTCTGGAAGAGTCGTTTGAGGACAACAGACCAGATTCGCCAGATTCTTTTTCTTCACAGGACAAAGCTGAAAAACACAGTGTTACCGTATTTGCATCCCAACCACATCCTGGTATAAGATTTCTTACATATGCAGATGTTGTGCGAGGCAGTACACATGAGTCAGTGGCATCTGTAACTGATCATAGGTCCCTCTCTCCTGACTCTCCTATTCTTCAATTCAAATCGCCCCATATTTCTTACGATGTAGAATTGTCAAGATACAGGTCGTTTACACCAGATTCAACAATTTCGGACTGGGAAGGTACCGATTTGTGTCTGGAAAGCCTCTTTGTTCAGACCAGACCAGAGTCCCCGCAGTCAGATTCATCAGACTTTGAACTTGATAAATTCTTTAGTAGCAGGGCATTGTCTCCAGACTCACCTGTTCCTCAGTTCATTTCGCGCCATATTGCTAACGATGTGGAATTTTTAAGGTACAGGTCGTTTACGCCAGAATCAACAATTTCGGACTGGGAAAGCGCTGATTTGTGTCTGGAAACTCTCTTTGATCAGACCAGACCAGAGTCCCCACAGTCAGATTCATCAGACTTTGAACTTGAAAAGTTCTTTAGTAGCAGGGCATTGTCTCCAGACTCACCTATTCCTCAGTTCAGATTGCCCCATATTGGGTATGATGGGGAATTGTCAAGGTACAGGTCTTTTACACCAGAATCATCAATTTCGGACTGGGAGGGTACCGATTTGTGTCTGGAAACCCTCTTTGATCAAACCAGATCAGAGTCCCCACAGTCAGTTTTATCAGAGTTTGAACTTGATAAGTTCTTTAGTAGCAGAGCGTTGTCCCCGGAATCTGTGTCTTCCGATTTTGACTTTTCGCTCCTTCAGGACTGGTTGGTAGACTTTAGACCATCCTCCCCGGAATCTGTGGCATCAGTTGAGCAGCATTCTTTTTCTCCTCACATGACATTTGGCCAGATGAAGGGTCAATGTTGTGACTATTATTTACGCCACTCTGAAAGTAGACCACAGTCACCTCTGTCAACATTGTCAGATGTTGAGTATTTAGGACTTTGTCTGGAAGAGTCGTTTGAGGACAACAGACCAGATTCGCCAGATTCTGTTTCTTCACAGGACAAAGCTGAAAAACACAGTGTTACCGTATTTGCATCCCAACCACATCCTGGTATAAGATTTCTTACATATGCAGATGTTGTGCGAGGCAGTACACATGAGTCAGTGGCATCTGTAACTGATCATAGGTCCCTCTCTCCTGACTCTCCTATTCTTCAATTCAAATCGCCCCATATTTCTTACGATGTAGAATTGTCAAGATACAGGTCGTTTACACCAGATTCAACAATTTCGGACTGGGAAGGTACCGATTTGTGTCTGGAAAGCCTCTTTGTTCAGACCAGACCAGAGTCCCCGCAGTCAGATTCATCAGACTTTGAACTTGATAAATTCTTTAGTAGCAGGGCATTGTCTCCAGACTCACCTGTTCCTCAGTTCATTTCGCGCCATATTGCTAACGATGTGGAATTTTTAAGGTACAGGTCGTTTACGCCAGAATCAACAATTTCGGACTGGGAAAGCGCTGATTTGTGTCTGGAAACTCTCTTTGATCAGACCAGACCAGAGTCCCCACAGTCAGATTCATCAGACTTTGAACTTGAAAAGTTCTTTAGTAGCAGGGCATTGTCTCCAGACTCACCTGTTCCTCAGTTCATTTCGCGCCATATTGCTAACGATGTGGAATTTTTAAGGTACAGGTCGTTTACGCCAGAATCAACAATTTCGGACTGGGAAAGCGCTGATTTGTGTCTGGAAACTCTCTTTGATCAGACCAGACCAGAGTCCCCACAGTCAGATTCATCAGACTTTGAACTTGAAAAGTTCTTTAGTAGCAGGGCATTGTCTCCAGACTCACCTATTCCTCAGTTCAGATTGCCCCATATTGGGTATGATGGGGAATTGTCAAGGTACAGGTCTTTTACACCAGAATCATCAATTTCGGACTGGGAGGGTACCGATTTGTGTCTGGAAACCCTCTTTGATCAAACCAGATCAGAGTCCCCACAGTCAGTTTTATCAGAGTTTGAACTTGATAAGTTCTTTAGTAGCAGAGCGTTGTCCCCGGAATCTGTGTCTTCCGATTTTGACTTTTCGCTCCTTCAGGACTGGTTGGTAGACTTTAGACCATCCTCCCCGGAATCTGTGGCATCAGTTGAGCAGCATTCTTTTTCTCCTCACATGACATTTGGCCAGATGAAGGGTCAATGTTGTGACTATTATTTACGCCACTCTGAAAGTAGACCACAGTCACCTCTGTCAACATTGTCAGATGTTGAGTATTTAGGACTTTGTCTGGAAGAGTCGTTTGAGGACAACAGACCAGATTCGCCAGATTCTGTTTCTTCACAGGACAAAGCTGAAAAACACAGTGTTACCGTATTTGCATCCCAACCACATCCTGGTATAAGATTTCTTACATATGCAGATGTTGTGCGAGGCAGTACACATGAGTCAGTGGCATCTGTAACTGATCATAGGTCCCTCTCTCCTGACTCTCCTATTCTTCAATTCAAATCGCCCCATATTTCTTACGATGTAGAATTGTCAAGATACAGGTCGTTTACACCAGATTCAACAATTTCGGACTGGGAAGGTACCGATTTGTGTCTGGAAAGCCTCTTTGTTCAGACCAGACCAGAGTCCCCGCAGTCAGATTCATCAGACTTTGAACTTGATAAATTCTTTAGTAGCAGGGCATTGTCTCCAGACTCACCTGTTCCTCAGTTCATTTCGCGCCATATTGCTAACGATGTGGAATTTTTAAGGTACAGGTCGTTTACGCCAGAATCAACAATTTCGGACTGGGAAAGCGCTGATTTGTGTCTGGAAACTCTCTTTGATCAGACCAGACCAGAGTCCCCACAGTCAGATTCATCAGACTTTGAACTTGAAAAGTTCTTTAGTAGCAGGGCATTGTCTCCAGACTCACCTATTCCTCAGTTCAGATTGCCCCATATTGGGTATGATGGGGAATTGTCAAGGTACAGGTCTTTTACACCAGAATCATCAATTTCGGACTGGGAGGGTACCGATTTGTGTCTGGAAACCCTCTTTGATCAAACCAGATCAGAGTCCCCACAGTCAGTTTTATCAGAGTTTGAACTTGATAAGTTCTTTAGTAGCAGAGCGTTGTCCCCGGAATCTGTGTCTTCCGATTTTGACTTTTCGCTCCTTCAGGACTGGTTGGTAGACTTTAGACCATCCTCCCCGGAATCTGTGGCATCAGTTGAGCAGCATTCTTTTTCTCCTCACATGACATTTGGCCAGATGAAGGGTCAATGTTGTGACTATTATTTACGCCACTCTGAAAGTAGACCACAGTCACCTCTGTCAACATTGTCAGATGTTGAGTATTTAGGACTTTGTCTGGAAGAGTCGTTTGAGGACAACAGACCAGATTCGCCAGATTCTGTTTCTTCACAGGACAAAGCTGAAAAACACAGTGTTACCGTATTTGCATCCCAACCACATCCTGGTATAAGATTTCTTACATATGCAGATGTTGTGCGAGGCAGTACACATGAGTCAGTGGCATCTGTAACTGATCATAGGTCCCTCTCTCCTGACTCTCCTATTCTTCAATTCAAATCGCCCCATATTTCTTACGATGTAGAATTGTCAAGATACAGGTCGTTTACACCAGATTCAACAATTTCGGACTGGGAAGGTACCGATTTGTGTCTGGAAAGCCTCTTTGTTCAGACCAGACCAGAGTCCCCGCAGTCAGATTCATCAGACTTTGAACTTGATAAATTCTTTAGTAGCAGGGCATTGTCTCCAGACTCACCTGTTCCTCAGTTCATTTCGCGCCATATTGCTAACGATGTGGAATTTTTAAGGTACAGGTCGTTTACGCCAGAATCAACAATTTCGGACTGGGAAAGCGCTGATTTGTGTCTGGAAACTCTCTTTGATCAGACCAGACCAGAGTCCCCACAGTCAGATTCATCAGACTTTGAACTTGAAAAGTTCTTTAGTAGCAGGGCATTGTCTCCAGACTCACCTATTCCTCAGTTCAGATTGCCCCATATTGGGTATGATGGGGAATTGTCAAGGTACAGGTCTTTTACACCAGAATCATCAATTTCGGACTGGGAGGGTACCGATTTGTGTCTGGAAACCCTCTTTGATCAAACCAGATCAGAGTCCCCACAGTCAGTTTTATCAGAGTTTGAACTTGATAAGTTCTTTAGTAGCAGAGCGTTGTCCCCGGAATCTGTGTCTTCCGATTTTGACTTTTCGCTCCTTCAGGACTGGTTGGTAGACTTTAGACCATCCTCCCCGGAATCTGTGGCATCAGTTGAGCAGCATTCTTTTTCTCCTCACATGACATTTGGCCAGATGAAGGGTCAATGTTGTGACTATTATTTACGCCACTCTGAAAGTAGACCACAGTCACCTCTGTCAACATTGTCAGATGTTGAGTATTTAGGACTTTGTCTGGAAGAGTCGTTTGAGGACAACAGACCAGATTCGCCAGATTCTGTTTCTTCACAGGACAAAGCTGAAAAACACAGTGTTACCGTATTTGCATCCCAACCACATCCTGGTATAAGATTTCTTACATATGCAGATGTTGTGCGAGGCAGTACACATGAGTCAGTGGCATCTGTAACTGATCATAGGTCCCTCTCTCCTGACTCTCCTATTCTTCAATTCAAATCGCCCCATATTTCTTACGATGTAGAATTGTCAAGATACAGGTCGTTTACACCAGATTCAACAATTTCGGACTGGGAAGGTACCGATTTGTGTCTGGAAAGCCTCTTTGTTCAGACCAGACCAGAGTCCCCGCAGTCAGATTCATCAGACTTTGAACTTGATAAATTCTTTAGTAGCAGGGCATTGTCTCCAGACTCACCTGTTCCTCAGTTCATTTCGCGCCATATTGCTAACGATGTGGAATTTTTAAGGTACAGGTCGTTTACGCCAGAATCAACAATTTCGGACTGGGAAAGCGCTGATTTGTGTCTGGAAACTCTCTTTGATCAGACCAGACCAGAGTCCCCACAGTCAGATTCATCAGACTTTGAACTTGAAAAGTTCTTTAGTAGCAGGGCATTGTCTCCAGACTCACCTATTCCTCAGTTCAGATTGCCCCATATTGGGTATGATGGGGAATTGTCAAGGTACAGGTCTTTTACACCAGAATCATCAATTTCGGACTGGGAGGGTACCGATTTGTGTCTGGAAACCCTCTTTGATCAAACCAGATCAGAGTCCCCACAGTCAGTTTTATCAGAGTTTGAACTTGATAAGTTCTTTAGTAGCAGAGCGTTGTCCCCGGAATCTGTGTCTTCCGATTTTGACTTTTCGCTCCTTCAGGACTGGTTGGTAGACTTTAGACCATCCTCCCCGGAATCTGTGGCATCAGTTGAGCAGCATTCTTTTTCTCCTCACATGACATTTGGCCAGATGAAGGGTCAATGTTGTGACTATTATTTACGCCACTCTGAAAGTAGACCACAGTCACCTCTGTCAACATTGTCAGATGTTGAGTATTTAGGACTTTGTCTGGAAGAGTCGTTTGAGGACAACAGACCAGATTCGCCAGATTCTGTTTCTTCACAGGACAAAGCTGAAAAACACAGTGTTACCGTATTTGCATCCCAACCACATCCTGGTATAAGATTTCTTACATATGCAGATGTTGTGCGAGGCAGTACACATGAGTCAGTGGCATCTGTAACTGATCATAGGTCCCTCTCTCCTGACTCTCCTATTCTTCAATTCAAATCGCCCCATATTTCTTACGATGTAGAATTGTCAAGATACAGGTCGTTTACACCAGATTCAACAATTTCGGACTGGGAAGGTACCGATTTGTGTCTGGAAAGCCTCTTTGTTCAGACCAGACCAGAGTCCCCGCAGTCAGATTCATCAGACTTTGAACTTGATAAATTCTTTAGTAGCAGGGCATTGTCTCCAGACTCACCTGTTCCTCAGTTCATTTCGCGCCATATTGCTAACGATGTGGAATTTTTAAGGTACAGGTCGTTTACGCCAGAATCAACAATTTCGGACTGGGAAAGCGCTGATTTGTGTCTGGAAACTCTCTTTGATCAGACCAGACCAGAGTCCCCACAGTCAGATTCATCAGACTTTGAACTTGAAAAGTTCTTTAGTAGCAGGGCATTGTCTCCAGACTCACCTATTCCTCAGTTCAGATTGCCCCATATTGGGTATGATGGGGAATTGTCAAGGTACAGGTCTCTTACACCAGAATCATCAATTTCGGACTGGGAGGGTACCGATTTGTGTCTGGAAACCCTCTTTGATCAAACCAGATCAGAGTCCCCACAGTCAGTTTTATCAGAGTTTGAACTTGATAAGTTCTTTAGTAGCAGAGCGTTGTCCCCGGAATCTGTGTCTTCCGATTTTGACTTTTCGCTCCTTCAGGACTGGTTGGTAGACTTTAGACCATCCTCCCCGGAATCTGTGGCATCAGTTGAGCAGCATTCTTTTTCTCCTCACATGACATTTGGCCAGATGAAGGGTCAATGTTGTGACTATTATTTACGCCACTCTGAAAGTAGACCACAGTCACCTCTGTCAACATTGTCAGATGTTGAGTATTTAGGACTTTGTCTGGAAGAGTCGTTTGAGGACAACAGACCAGATTCGCCAGATTCTGTTTCTTCACAGGACAAAGCTGAAAAACACAGTGTTACCGTATTTGCATCCCAACCACATCCTGGTATAAGATTTCTTACATATGCAGATGTTGTGCGAGGCAGTACACATGAGTCAGTGGCATCTGTAACTGATCATAGGTCCCTCTCTCCTGACTCTCCTATTCTTCAATTCAAATCGCCCCATATTTCTTACGATGTAGAATTGTCAAGATACAGGTCGTTTACACCAGATTCAACAATTTCGGACTGGGAAGGTACCGATTTGTGTCTGGAAAGCCTCTTTGTTCAGACCAGACCAGAGTCCCCGCAGTCAGATTCATCAGACTTTGAACTTGATAAATTCTTTAGTAGCAGGGCATTGTCTCCAGACTCACCTGTTCCTCAGTTCATTTCGCGCCATATTGCTAACAATGTGGAATTTTTAAGGTATAGGTCGTTTACGCCAGAATCAACAATTTCGGACTGGGAAAGTGCTGATTTGTGTCTGGAAACTCTCTTTGATCAGACCAGACCAGAGTCCCCACAGTCAGATTCATCAGACTTTGAACTTGAAAAGTTCTTTAGTAGCAGGGCATTGTCTCCAGACTCACCTATTCCTCAGTTCAGATTGCCCCATATTGGGTATGATGGGGGATTGTCAAGGTACAGGTCTTTTACACCAGAATCATCAATTTCGGACTGGGAGGGTACCGATTTGTGTCTGGAAACCCTCTTTGATCAAACCAGATCAGAGTCCCCACAGTCAGTTTTATCAGAGTTTGAACTTGATAAGTTCTTTAGTAGCAGAGCGTTGTCCCCGGAATCTGTGTCTTCCGATTTTGACTTTTCGCTCCTTCAGGACTGGTTGGTAGACTTTAGACCATCCTCCCCGGAATCTGTGGCATCAGTTGAGCAGCATTCTTTTTCTCCTCACATGACATTTGGCCAGATGAAGGGTCAATGTTGTGACTATTATTTACGCCACTCTGAAAGTAGACCACAGTCACCTCTGTCAACATTGTCAGATGTTGAGTATTTAGGACTTTGTCTGGAAGAGTCGTTTGAGGACAACAGACCAGATTCGCCAGATTCTGTTTCTTCACAGGACAAAGCTGAAAAACACAGTGTTACCGTATTTGCATCCCAACCACATCCTGGTATAAGATTTCTTACATATGCAGATGTTGTGCGAGGCAGTACACATGAGTCAGTGGCATCTGTAACTGATCATAGGTCCCTCTCTCCTGACTCTCCTATTCTTCAATTCAAATCGCCCCATATTTCTTACGATGTAGAATTGTCAAGATACAGGTCGTTTACACCAGATTCAACAATTTCGGACTGGGAAGGTACCGATTTGTGTCTGGAAAGCCTCTTTGTTCAGACCAGACCAGAGTCCCCGCAGTCAGATTCATCAGACTTTGAACTTGATAAATTCTTTAGTAGCAGGGCATTGTCTCCAGACTCACCTGTTCCTCAGTTCATTTCGCGCCATATTGCTAACGATGTGGAATTTTTAAGGTACAGGTCGTTTACGCCAGAATCAACAATTTCGGACTGGGAAAGCGCTGATTTGTGTCTGGAAACTCTCTTTGATCAGACCAGACCAGAGTCCCCACAGTCAGATTCATCAGACTTTGAACTTGAAAAGTTCTTTAGTAGCAGGGCATTGTCTCCAGACTCACCTATCCCTCAGTTCAGATTGCCCCATATTGGGTATGATGGGGAATTGTCAAGGTACAGGTCTTTTACACCAGAATCATCAATTTCGGACTGGGAGGGTACCGATTTGTGTCTGGAAACCCTCTTTGATCAAACCAGATCAGAGTCCCCACAGTCAGTTTTATCAGAGTTTGAACTTGATAAGTTCTTTAGTAGCAGAGCGTTGTCCCCGGAATCTGTGTCTTCCGATTTTGACTTTTCGCTCCTTCAGGACTGGTTGGTAGACTTTAGACCATCCTCCCCGGAATCTGTGGCATCAGTTGAGCAGCATTCTTTTTCTCCTCACATGACATTTGGCCAGATGAAGGGTCAATGTTGTGACTATTATTTACGCCACTCTGAAAGTAGACCACAGTCACCTCTGTCAACATTGTCAGATGTTGAGTATTTAGGACTTTGTCTGGAAGAGTCGTTTGAGGACAACAGACCAGATTCGCCAGATTCTGTTTCTTCACAGGACAAAGCTGAAAAACACAGTGTTACCGTATTTGCATCCCAACCACATCCTGGTATAAGATTTCTTACATATGCAGATGTTGTGCGAGGCAGTACACATGAGTCAGTGGCATCTGTAACTGATCATAGGTCCCTCTCTCCTGACTCTCCTATTCTTCAATTCAAATCGCCCCATATTTCTTACGATGTAGAATTGTCAAGATACAGGTCGTTTACACCAGATTCAACAATTTCGGACTGGGAAGGTACCGATTTGTGTCTGGAAAGCCTCTTTGTTCAGACCAGACCAGAGTCCCCGCAGTCAGATTCATCAGACTTTGAACTTGATAAATTCTTTAGTAGCAGGGCATTGTCTCCAGACTCACCTGTTCCTCAGTTCATTTCGCGCCATATTGCTAACGATGTGGAATTTTTAAGGTACAGGTCGTTTACGCCAGAATCAACAATTTCGGACTGGGAAAGCGCTGATTTGTGTCTGGAAACTCTCTTTGATCAGACCAGACCAGAGTCCCCACAGTCAGATTCATCAGACTTTGAACTTGAAAAGTTCTTTAGTAGCAGGGCATTGTCTCCAGACTCACCTATTCCTCAGTTCAGATTGCCCCATATTGGGTATGATGGGGAATTGTCAAGGTACAGGTCTTTTACACCAGAATCATCAATTTCGGACTGGGAGGGTACCGATTTGTGTCTGGAAACCCTCTTTGATCAAACCAGATCAGAGTCCCCACAGTCAGTTTTATCAGAGTTTGAACTTGATAAGTTCTTTAGTAGCAGAGCGTTGTCCCCGGAATCTGTGTCTTCCGATTTTGACTTTTCGCTCCTTCAGGACTGGTTGGTAGACTTTAGACCATCCTCCCCGGAATCTGTGGCATCAGTTGAGCAGCATTCTTTTTCTCCTCACATGACATTTGGCCAGATGAAGGGTCAATGTTGTGACTATTATTTACGCCACTCTGAAAGTAGACCACAGTCACCTCTGTCAACATTGTCAGATGTTGAGTATTTAGGACTTTGTCTGGAAGAGTCGTTTGAGGACAACAGACCAGATTCGCCAGATTCTGTTTCTTCACAGGACAAAGCTGAAAAACACAGTGTTACCGTATTTGCATCCCAACCACATCCTGGTATAAGATTTCTTACATATGCAGATGTTGTGCGAGGCAGTACACATGAGTCAGTGGCATCTGTAACTGATCATAGGTCCCTCTCTCCTGACTCTCCTATTCTTCAATTCAAATCGCCCCATATTTCTTACGATGTAGAATTGTCAAGATACAGGTCGTTTACACCAGATTCAACAATTTCGGACTGGGAAGGTACCGATTTGTGTCTGGAAAGCCTCTTTGTTCAGACCAGACCAGAGTCCCCGCAGTCAGATTCATCAGACTTTGAACTTGATAAATTCTTTAGTAGCAGGGCATTGTCTCCAGACTCACCTGTTCCTCAGTTCATTTCGCGCCATATTGCTAACGATGTGGAATTTTTAAGGTACAGGTCGTTTACGCCAGAATCAACAATTTCGGACTGGGAAAGCGCTGATTTGTGTCTGGAAACTCTCTTTGATCAGACCAGACCAGAGTCCCCACAGTCAGATTCATCAGACTTTGAACTTGAAAAGTTCTTTAGTAGCAGGGCATTGTCTCCAGACTCACCTGTTCCTCAGTTCATTTCGCGCCATATTGCTAACGATGTGGAATTTTTAAGGTACAGGTCGTTTACGCCAGAATCAACAATTTCGGACTGGGAAAGCGCTGATTTGTGTCTGGAAACTCTCTTTGATCAGACCAGACCAGAGTCCCCACAGTCAGATTCATCAGACTTTGAACTTGAAAAGTTCTTTAGTAGCAGGGCATTGTCTCCAGACTCACCTATTCCTCAGTTCAGATTGCCCCATATTGGGTATGATGGGGAATTGTCAAGGTACAGGTCTTTTACACCAGAATCATCAATTTCGGACTGGGAGGGTACCGATTTGTGTCTGGAAACCCTCTTTGATCAAACCAGATCAGAGTCCCCACAGTCAGTTTTATCAGAGTTTGAACTTGATAAGTTCTTTAGTAGCAGAGCGTTGTCCCCGGAATCTGTGTCTTCCGATTTTGACTTTTCGCTCCTTCAGGACTGGTTGGTAGACTTTAGACCATCCTCCCCGGAATCTGTGGCATCAGTTGAGCAGCATTCTTTTTCTCCTCACATGACATTTGGCCAGATGAAGGGTCAATGTTGTGACTATTATTTACGCCACTCTGAAAGTAGACCACAGTCACCTCTGTCAACATTGTCAGATGTTGAGTATTTAGGACTTTGTCTGGAAGAGTCGTTTGAGGACAACAGACCAGATTCGCCAGATTCTTTTTCTTCACAGGACAAAGCTGAAAAACACAGTGTTACCGTATTTGCATCCCAACCACATCCTGGTATAAGATTTCTTACATATGCAGATGTTGTGCGAGGCAGTACACATGAGTCAGTGGCATCTGTAACTGATCATAGGTCCCTCTCTCCTGACTCTCCTATTCTTCAATTCAAATCGCCCCATATTTCTTACGATGTAGAATTGTCAAGATACAGGTCGTTTACACCAGATTCAACAATTTCGGACTGGGAAGGTACCGATTTGTGTCTGGAAAGCCTCTTTGTTCAGACCAGACCAGAGTCCCCGCAGTCAGATTCATCAGACTTTGAACTTGATAAATTCTTTAGTAGCAGGGCATTGTCTCCAGACTCACCTGTTCCTCAGTTCATTTCGCGCCATATTGCTAACGATGTGGAATTTTTAAGGTACAGGTCGTTTACGCCAGAATCAACAATTTCGGACTGGGAAAGCGCTGATTTGTGTCTGGAAACTCTCTTTGATCAGACCAGACCAGAGTCCCCACAGTCAGATTCATCAGACTTTGAACTTGAAAAGTTCTTTAGTAGCAGGGCATTGTCTCCAGACTCACCTATTCCTCAGTTCAGATTGCCCCATATTGGGTATGATGGGGAATTGTCAAGGTACAGGTCTTTTACACCAGAATCATCAATTTCGGACTGGGAGGGTACCGATTTGTGTCTGGAAACCCTCTTTGATCAAACCAGATCAGAGTCCCCACAGTCAGTTTTATCAGAGTTTGAACTTGATAAGTTCTTTAGTAGCAGAGCGTTGTCCCCGGAATCTGTGTCTTCCGATTTTGACTTTTCGCTCCTTCAGGACTGGTTGGTAGACTTTAGACCATCCTCCCCGGAATCTGTGGCATCAGTTGAGCAGCATTCTTTTTCTCCTCACATGACATTTGGCCAGATGAAGGGTCAATGTTGTGACTATTATTTACGCCACTCTGAAAGTAGACCACAGTCACCTCTGTCAACATTGTCAGATGTTGAGTATTTAGGACTTTGTCTGGAAGAGTCGTTTGAGGACAACAGACCAGATTCGCCAGATTCTGTTTCTTCACAGGACAAAGCTGAAAAACACAGTGTTACCGTATTTGCATCCCAACCACATCCTGGTATAAGATTTCTTACATATGCAGATGTTGTGCGAGGCAGTACACATGAGTCAGTGGCATCTGTAACTGATCATAGGTCCCTCTCTCCTGACTCTCCTATTCTTCAATTCAAATCGCCCCATATTTCTTACGATGTAGAATTGTCAAGATACAGGTCGTTTACACCAGATTCAACAATTTCGGACTGGGAAGGTACCGATTTGTGTCTGGAAAGCCTCTTTGTTCAGACCAGACCAGAGTCCCCGCAGTCAGATTCATCAGACTTTGAACTTGATAAATTCTTTAGTAGCAGGGCATTGTCTCCAGACTCACCTGTTCCTCAGTTCATTTCGCGCCATATTGCTAACGATGTGGAATTTTTAAGGTACAGGTCGTTTACGCCAGAATCAACAATTTCGGACTGGGAAAGCGCTGATTTGTGTCTGGAAACTCTCTTTGATCAGACCAGACCAGAGTCCCCACAGTCAGATTCATCAGACTTTGAACTTGAAAAGTTCTTTAGTAGCAGGGCATTGTCTCCAGACTCACCTGTTCCTCAGTTCATTTCGCGCCATATTGCTAACGATGTGGAATTTTTAAGGTACAGGTCGTTTACGCCAGAATCAACAATTTCGGACTGGGAAAGCGCTGATTTGTGTCTGGAAACTCTCTTTGATCAGACCAGACCAGAGTCCCCACAGTCAGATTCATCAGACTTTGAACTTGAAAAGTTCTTTAGTAGCAGGGCATTGTCTCCAGACTCACCTATTCCTCAGTTCAGATTGCCCCATATTGGGTATGATGGGGAATTGTCAAGGTACAGGTCTTTTACACCAGAATCATCAATTTCGGACTGGGAGGGTACCGATTTGTGTCTGGAAACCCTCTTTGATCAAACCAGATCAGAGTCCCCACAGTCAGTTTTATCAGAGTTTGAACTTGATAAGTTCTTTAGTAGCAGAGCGTTGTCCCCGGAATCTGTGTCTTCCGATTTTGACTTTTCGCTCCTTCAGGACTGGTTGGTAGACTTTAGACCATCCTCCCCGGAATCTGTGGCATCAGTTGAGCAGCATTCTTTTTCTCCTCACATGACATTTGGCCAGATGAAGGGTCAATGTTGTGACTATTATTTACGCCACTCTGAAAGTAGACCACAGTCACCTCTGTCAACATTGTCAGATGTTGAGTATTTAGGACTTTGTCTGGAAGAGTCGTTTGAGGACAACAGACCAGATTCGCCAGATTCTTTTTCTTCACAGGACAAAGCTGAAAAACACAGTGTTACCGTATTTGCATCCCAACCACATCCTGGTATAAGATTTCTTACATATGCAGATGTTGTGCGAGGCAGTACACATGAGTCAGTGGCATCTGTAACTGATCATAGGTCCCTCTCTCCTGACTCTCCTATTCTTCAATTCAAATCGCCCCATATTTCTTACGATGTAGAATTGTCAAGATACAGGTCGTTTACACCAGATTCAACAATTTCGGACTGGGAAGGTACCGATTTGTGTCTGGAAAGCCTCTTTGTTCAGACCAGACCAGAGTCCCCGCAGTCAGATTCATCAGACTTTGAACTTGATAAATTCTTTAGTAGCAGGGCATTGTCTCCAGACTCACCTGTTCCTCAGTTCATTTCGCGCCATAATGCTAACGATGTGGAATTTTTAAGGTACAGGTCGTTTACGCCAGAATCAACAATTTCGGACTGGGAAAGCGCTGATTTGTGTCTGGAAACTCTCTTTGATCAGACCAGACCAGAGTCCCCACAGTCAGATTCATCAGACTTTGAACTTGAAAAGTTCTTTAGTAGCAGGGCATTGTCTCCAGACTCACCTATTCCTCAGTTCAGATTGCCCCATATTGGGTATGATGGGGAATTGTCAAGGTACAGGTCTTTTACACCAGAATCATCAATTTCGGACTGGGAGGGTACCGATTTGTGTCTGGAAACCCTCTTTGATCAAACCAGATCAGAGTCCCCACAGTCAGTTTTATCAGAGTTTGAACTTGATAAGTTCTTTAGTAGCAGAGCGTTGTCCCCGGAATCTGTGTCTTCCGATTTTGACTTTTCGCTCCTTCAGGACTGGTTGGTAGACTTTAGACCATCCTCCCCGGAATCTGTGGCATCAGTTGAGCAGCATTCTTTTTCTCCTCACATGACATTTGGCCAGATGAAGGGTCAATGTTGTGACTATTATTTACGCCACTCTGAAAGTAGACCACAGTCACCTCTGTCAACATTGTCAGATGTTGAGTATTTAGGACTTTGTCTGGAAGAGTCGTTTGAGGACAACAGACCAGATTCGCCAGATTCTGTTTCTTCACAGGACAAAGCTGAAAAACACAGTGTTACCGTATTTGCATCCCAACCACATCCTGGTATAAGATTTCTTACATATGCAGATGTTGTGCGAGGCAGTACACATGAGTCAGTGGCATCTGTAACTGATCATAGGTCCCTCTCTCCTGACTCTCCTATTCTTCAATTCAAATCGCCCCATATTTCTTACGATGTAGAATTGTCAAGATACAGGTCGTTTACACCAGATTCAACAATTTCGGACTGGGAAGGTACCGATTTGTGTCTGGAAAGCCTCTTTGTTCAGACCAGACCAGAGTCCCCGCAGTCAGATTCATCAGACTTTGAACTTGATAAATTCTTTAGTAGCAGGGCATTGTCTCCAGACTCACCTGTTCCTCAGTTCATTTCGCGCCATATTGCTAACGATGTGGAATTTTTAAGGTACAGGTCGTTTACGCCAGAATCAACAATTTCGGACTGGGAAAGCGCTGATTTGTGTCTGGAAACTCTCTTTGATCAGACCAGACCAGAGTCCCCACAGTCAGATTCATCAGACTTTGAACTTGAAAAGTTCTTTAGTAGCAGGGCATTGTCTCCAGACTCACCTATTCCTCAGTTCAGATTGCCCCATATTGGGTATGATGGGGAATTGTCAAGGTACAGGTCTTTTACACCAGAATCATCAATTTCGGACTGGGAGGGTACCGATTGGTGTCTGGAAACCCTCTTTGATCAAACCAGATCAGAGTCCCCACAGTCAGTTTTATCAGAGTTTGAACTTGATAAGTTCTTTAGTAGCAGAGCGTTGTCCCCGGAATCTGTGTCTTCCGATTTTGACTTTTCGCTCCTTCAGGACTGGTTGGTAGACTTTAGACCATCCTCCCCGGAATCTGTGGCATCAGTTGAGCAGCATTCTTTTTCTCCTCACATGACATTTGGCCAGATGAAGGGTCAATGTTGTGACTATTATTTACGCCACTCTGAAAGTAGACCACAGTCACCTCTGTCAACATTGTCAGATGTTGAGTATTTAGGACTTTGTCTGGAAGAGTCGTTTGAGGACAACAGACCAGATTCGCCAGATTCTGTTTCTTCACAGGACAAAGCTGAAAAACACAGTGTTACCGTATTTGCATCCCAACCACATCCTGGTATAAGATTTCTTACATATGCAGATGTTGTGCGAGGCAGTACACATGAGTCAGTGGCATCTGTAACTGATCATAGGTCCCTCTCTCCTGACTCTCCTATTCTTCAATTCAAATCGCCCCATATTTCTTACGATGTAGAATTGTCAAGATACAGGTCGTTTACACCAGATTCAACAATTTCGGACTGGGAAGGTACCGATTTGTGTCTGGAAAGCCTCTTTGTTCAGACCAGACCAGAGTCCCCGCAGTCAGATTCATCAGACTTTGAACTTGATAAATTCTTTAGTAGCAGGGCATTGTCTCCAGACTCACCTGTTCCTCAGTTCATTTCGCGCCATATTGCTAACGATGTGGAATTTTTAAGGTACAGGTCGTTTACGCCAGAATCAACAATTTCGGACTGGGAAAGCGCTGATTTGTGTCTGGAAACTCTCTTTGATCAGACCAGACCAGAGTCCCCACAGTCAGATTCATCAGACTTTGAACTTGAAAAGTTCTTTAGTAGCAGGGCATTGTCTCCAGACTCACCTATTCCTCAGTTCAGATTGCCCCATATTGGGTATGATGGGGAATTGTCAAGGTACAGGTCTTTTACACCAGAATCATCAATTTCGGACTGGGAGGGTACCGATTTGTGTCTGGAAACCCTCTTTGATCAAACCAGATCAGAGTCCCCACAGTCAGTTTTATCAGAGTTTGAACTTGATAAGTTCTTTAGTAGCAGAGCGTTGTCCCCGGAATCTGTGTCTTCCGATTTTGACTTTTCGCTCCTTCAGGACTGGTTGGTAGACTTTAGACCATCCTCCCCGGAATCTGTGGCATCAGTTGAGCAGCATTCTTTTTCTCCTCACATGACATTTGGCCAGATGAAGGGTCAATGTTGTGACTATTATTTACGCCACTCTGAAAGTAGACCACAGTCACCTCTGTCAACATTGTCAGATGTTGAGTATTTAGGACTTTGTCTGGAAGAGTCGTTTGAGGACAACAGACCAGATTCGCCAGATTCTGTTTCTTCACAGGACAAAGCTGAAAAACACAGTGTTACTGTATTTGCATCCCAACCACATCCTGGTATAAGATTTCTTACATATGCAGATGTTGTGCGAGGCAGTACACATGAGTCAGTGGCATCTGTAACTGATCATAGGTCCCTCTCTCCTGACTCTCCTATTCTTCAATTCAAATCGCCCCATATTTCTTACGATGTAGAATTGTCAAGATACAGGTCGTTTACACCAGATTCAACAATTTCGGACTGGGAAGGTACCGATTTGTGTCTGGAAAGCCTCTTTGTTCAGACCAGACCAGAGTCCCCGCAGTCAGATTCATCAGACTTTGAACTTGATAAATTCTTTAGTAGCAGGGCATTGTCTCCAGACTCACCTGTTCCTCAGTTCATTTCGCGCCATATTGCTAACGATGTGGAATTTTTAAGGTACAGGTCGTTTACGCCAGAATCAACAATTTCGGACTGGGAAAGCGCTGATTTGTGTCTGGAAACTCTCTTTGATCAGACCAGACCAGAGTCCCCACAGTCAGATTCATCAGACTTTGAACTTGAAAAGTTCTTTAGTAGCAGGGCATTGTCTCCAGACTCACCTGTTCCTCAGTTCATTTCGCGCCATATTGCTAACGATGTGGAATTTTTAAGGTACAGGTCGTTTACGCCAGAATCAACAATTTCGGACTGGGAAAGCGCTGATTTGTGTCTGGAAACTCTCTTTGATCAGACCAGACCAGAGTCCCCACAGTCAGATTCATCAGACTTTGAACTTGAAAAGTTCTTTAGTAGCAGGGCATTGTCTCCAGACTCACCTATTCCTCAGTTCAGATTGCCCCATATTGGGTATGATGGGGAATTGTCAAGGTACAGGTCTTTTACACCAGAATCATCAATTTCGGACTGGGAGGGTACCGATTTGTGTCTGGAAACCCTCTTTGATCAAACCAGATCAGAGTCCCCACAGTCAGTTTTATCAGAGTTTGAACTTGATAAGTTCTTTAGTAGCAGAGCGTTGTCCCCGGAATCTGTGTCTTCCGATTTTGACTTTTCGCTCCTTCAGGACTGGTTGGTAGACTTTAGACCATCCTCCCCGGAATCTGTGGCATCAGTTGAGCAGCATTCTTTTTCTCCTCACATGACATTTGGCCAGATGAAGGGTCAATGTTGTGACTATTATTTACGCCACTCTGAAAGTAGACCACAGTCACCTCTGTCAACATTGTCAGATGTTGAGTATTTAGGACTTTGTCTGGAAGAGTCGTTTGAGGACAACAGACCAGATTCGCCAGATTCTGTTTCTTCACAGGACAAAGCTGAAAAACACAGTGTTACCGTATTTGCATCCCAACCACATCCTGGTATAAGATTTCTTACATATGCAGATGTTGTGCGAGGCAGTACACATGAGTCAGTGGCATCTGTAACTGATCATAGGTCCCTCTCTCCTGACTCTCCTATTCTTCAATTCAAATCGCCCCATATTTCTTACGATGTAGAATTGTCAAGATACAGGTCGTTTACACCAGATTCAACAATTTCGGACTGGGAAGGTACCGATTTGTGTCTGGAAAGCCTCTTTGTTCAGACCAGACCAGAGTCCCCGCAGTCAGATTCATCAGACTTTGAACTTGATAAATTCTTTAGTAGCAGGGCATTGTCTCCAGACTCACCTGTTCCTCAGTTCATTTCGCGCCATATTGCTAACGATGTGGAATTTTTAAGGTACAGGTCGTTTACGCCAGAATCAACAATTTCGGACTGGGAAAGCGCTGATTTGTGTCTGGAAACTCTCTTTGATCAGACCAGACCAGAGTCCCCACAGTCAGATTCATCAGACTTTGAACTTGAAAAGTTCTTTAGTAGCAGGGCATTGTCTCCAGACTCACCTATTCCTCAGTTCAGATTGCCCCATATTGGGTATGATGGGGAATTGTCAAGGTACAGGTCTTTTACACCAGAATCATCAATTTCGGACTGGGAGGGTACCGATTGGTGTCTGGAAACCCTCTTTGATCAAACCAGATCAGAGTCCCCACAGTCAGTTTTATCAGAGTTTGAACTTGATAAGTTCTTTAGTAGCAGAGCGTTGTCCCCGGAATCTGTGTCTTCCGATTTTGACTTTTCGCTCCTTCAGGACTGGTTGGTAGACTTTAGACCATCCTCCCCGGAATCTGTGGCATCAGTTGAGCAGCATTCTTTTTCTCCTCACATGACATTTGGCCAGATGAAGGGTCAATGTTGTGACTATTATTTACGCCACTCTGAAAGTAGACCACAGTCACCTCTGTCAACATTGTCAGATGTTGAGTATTTAGGACTTTGTCTGGAAGAGTCGTTTGAGGACAACAGACCAGATTCGCCAGATTCTGTTTCTTCACAGGACAAAGCTGAAAAACACAGTGTTACCGTATTTGCATCCCAACCACATCCTGGTATAAGATTTCTTACATATGCAGATGTTGTGCGAGGCAGTACACATGAGTCAGTGGCATCTGTAACTGATCATAGGTCCCTCTCTCCTGACTCTCCTATTCTTCAATTCAAATCGCCCCATATTTCTTACGATGTAGAATTGTCAAGATACAGGTCGTTTACACCAGATTCAACAATTTCGGACTGGGAAGGTACCGATTTGTGTCTGGAAAGCCTCTTTGTTCAGACCAGACCAGAGTCCCCGCAGTCAGATTCATCAGACTTTGAACTTGATAAATTCTTTAGTAGCAGGGCATTGTCTCCAGACTCACCTGTTCCTCAGTTCATTTCGCGCCATATTGCTAACGATGTGGAATTTTTAAGGTACAGGTCGTTTACGCCAGAATCAACAATTTCGGACTGGGAAAGCGCTGATTTGTGTCTGGAAACTCTCTTTGATCAGACCAGACCAGAGTCCCCACAGTCAGATTCATCAGACTTTGAACTTGAAAAGTTCTTTAGTAGCAGGGCATTGTCTCCAGACTCACCTGTTCCTCAGTTCATTTCGCGCCATATTGCTAACGATGTGGAATTTTTAAGGTACAGGTCGTTTACGCCAGAATCAACAATTTCGGACTGGGAAAGCGCTGATTTGTGTCTGGAAACTCTCTTTGATCAGACCAGACCAGAGTCCCCACAGTCAGATTCATCAGACTTTGAACTTGAAAAGTTCTTTAGTAGCAGGGCATTGTCTCCAGACTCACCTATTCCTCAGTTCAGATTGCCCCATATTGGGTATGATGGGGAATTGTCAAGGTACAGGTCTTTTACACCAGAATCATCAATTTCGGACTGGGAGGGTACCGATTTGTGTCTGGAAACCCTCTTTGATCAAACCAGATCAGAGTCCCCACAGTCAGTTTTATCAGAGTTTGAACTTGATAAGTTCTTTAGTAGCAGAGCGTTGTCCCCGGAATCTGTGTCTTCCGATTTTGACTTTTCGCTCCTTCAGGACTGGTTGGTAGACTTTAGACCATCCTCCCCGGAATCTGTGGCATCAGTTGAGCAGCATTCTTTTTCTCCTCACATGACATTTGGCCAGATGAAGGGTCAATGTTGTGACTATTATTTACGCCACTCTGAAAGTAGACCACAGTCACCTCTGTCAACATTGTCAGATGTTGAGTATTTAGGACTTTGTCTGGAAGAGTCGTTTGAGGACAACAGACCAGATTCGCCAGATTCTTTTTCTTCACAGGACAAAGCTGAAAAACACAGTGTTACCGTATTTGCATCCCAACCACATCCTGGTATAAGATTTCTTACATATGCAGATGTTGTGCGAGGCAGTACACATGAGTCAGTGGCATCTGTAACTGATCATAGGTCCCTCTCTCCTGACTCTCCTATTCTTCAATTCAAATCGCCCCATATTTCTTACGATGTAGAATTGTCAAGATACAGGTCGTTTACACCAGATTCAACAATTTCGGACTGGGAAGGTACCGATTTGTGTCTGGAAAGCCTCTTTGTTCAGACCAGACCAGAGTCCCCGCAGTCAGATTCATCAGACTTTGAACTTGATAAATTCTTTAGTAGCAGGGCATTGTCTCCAGACTCACCTGTTCCTCAGTTCATTTCGCGCCATAATGCTAACGATGTGGAATTTTTAAGGTACAGGTCGTTTACGCCAGAATCAACAATTTCGGACTGGGAAAGCGCTGATTTGTGTCTGGAAACTCTCTTTGATCAGACCAGACCAGAGTCCCCACAGTCAGATTCATCAGACTTTGAACTTGAAAAGTTCTTTAGTAGCAGGGCATTGTCTCCAGACTCACCTATTCCTCAGTTCAGATTGCCCCATATTGGGTATGATGGGGAATTGTCAAGGTACAGGTCTTTTACACCAGAATCATCAATTTCGGACTGGGAGGGTACCGATTTGTGTCTGGAAACCCTCTTTGATCAAACCAGATCAGAGTCCCCACAGTCAGTTTTATCAGAGTTTGAACTTGATAAGTTCTTTAGTAGCAGAGCGTTGTCCCCGGAATCTGTGTCTTCCGATTTTGACTTTTCGCTCCTTCAGGACTGGTTGGTAGACTTTAGACCATCCTCCCCGGAATCTGTGGCATCAGTTGAGCAGCATTCTTTTTCTCCTCACATGACATTTGGCCAGATGAAGGGTCAATGTTGTGACTATTATTTACGCCACTCTGAAAGTAGACCACAGTCACCTCTGTCAACATTGTCAGATGTTGAGTATTTAGGACTTTGTCTGGAAGAGTCGTTTGAGGACAACAGACCAGATTCGCCAGATTCTGTTTCTTCACAGGACAAAGCTGAAAAACACAGTGTTACCGTATTTGCATCCCAACCACATCCTGGTATAAGATTTCTTACATATGCAGATGTTGTGCGAGGCAGTACACATGAGTCAGTGGCATCTGTAACTGATCATAGGTCCCTCTCTCCTGACTCTCCTATTCTTCAATTCAAATCGCCCCATATTTCTTACGATGTAGAATTGTCAAGATACAGGTCGTTTACACCAGATTCAACAATTTCGGACTGGGAAGGTACCGATTTGTGTCTGGAAAGCCTCTTTGTTCAGACCAGACCAGAGTCCCCGCAGTCAGATTCATCAGACTTTGAACTTGATAAATTCTTTAGTAGCAGGGCATTGTCTCCAGACTCACCTGTTCCTCAGTTCATTTCGCGCCATATTGCTAACGATGTGGAATTTTTAAGGTACAGGTCGTTTACGCCAGAATCAACAATTTCGGACTGGGAAAGCGCTGATTTGTGTCTGGAAACTCTCTTTGATCAGACCAGACCAGAGTCCCCACAGTCAGATTCATCAGACTTTGAACTTGAAAAGTTCTTTAGTAGCAGGGCATTGTCTCCAGACTCACCTATTCCTCAGTTCAGATTGCCCCATATTGGGTATGATGGGGAATTGTCAAGGTACAGGTCTTTTACACCAGAATCATCAATTTCGGACTGGGAGGGTACCGATTGGTGTCTGGAAACCCTCTTTGATCAAACCAGATCAGAGTCCCCACAGTCAGTTTTATCAGAGTTTGAACTTGATAAGTTCTTTAGTAGCAGAGCGTTGTCCCCGGAATCTGTGTCTTCCGATTTTGACTTTTCGCTCCTTCAGGACTGGTTGGTAGACTTTAGACCATCCTCCCCGGAATCTGTGGCATCAGTTGAGCAGCATTCTTTTTCTCCTCACATGACATTTGGCCAGATGAAGGGTCAATGTTGTGACTATTATTTACGCCACTCTGAAAGTAGACCACAGTCACCTCTGTCAACATTGTCAGATGTTGAGTATTTAGGACTTTGTCTGGAAGAGTCGTTTGAGGACAACAGACCAGATTCGCCAGATTCTGTTTCTTCACAGGACAAAGCTGAAAAACACAGTGTTACCGTATTTGCATCCCAACCACATCCTGGTATAAGATTTCTTACATATGCAGATGTTGTGCGAGGCAGTACACATGAGTCAGTGGCATCTGTAACTGATCATAGGTCCCTCTCTCCTGACTCTCCTATTCTTCAATTCAAATCGCCCCATATTTCTTACGATGTAGAATTGTCAAGATACAGGTCGTTTACACCAGATTCAACAATTTCGGACTGGGAAGGTACCGATTTGTGTCTGGAAAGCCTCTTTGTTCAGACCAGACCAGAGTCCCCGCAGTCAGATTCATCAGACTTTGAACTTGATAAATTCTTTAGTAGCAGGGCATTGTCTCCAGACTCACCTGTTCCTCAGTTCATTTCGCGCCATATTGCTAACGATGTGGAATTTTTAAGGTACAGGTCGTTTACGCCAGAATCAACAATTTCGGACTGGGAAAGCGCTGATTTGTGTCTGGAAACTCTCTTTGATCAGACCAGACCAGAGTCCCCACAGTCAGATTCATCAGACTTTGAACTTGAAAAGTTCTTTAGTAGCAGGGCATTGTCTCCAGACTCACCTATTCCTCAGTTCAGATTGCCCCATATTGGGTATGATGGGGAATTGTCAAGGTACAGGTCTTTTACACCAGAATCATCAATTTCGGACTGGGAGGGTACCGATTTGTGTCTGGAAACCCTCTTTGATCAAACCAGATCAGAGTCCCCACAGTCAGTTTTATCAGAGTTTGAACTTGATAAGTTCTTTAGTAGCAGAGCGTTGTCCCCGGAATCTGTGTCTTCCGATTTTGACTTTTCGCTCCTTCAGGACTGGTTGGTAGACTTTAGACCATCCTCCCCGGAATCTGTGGCATCAGTTGAGCAGCATTCTTTTTCTCCTCACATGACATTTGGCCAGATGAAGGGTCAATGTTGTGACTATTATTTACGCCACTCTGAAAGTAGACCACAGTCACCTCTGTCAACATTGTCAGATGTTGAGTATTTAGGACTTTGTCTGGAAGAGTCGTTTGAGGACAACAGACCAGATTCGCCAGATTCTGTTTCTTCACAGGACAAAGCTGAAAAACACAGTGTTACTGTATTTGCATCCCAACCACATCCTGGTATAAGATTTCTTACATATGCAGATGTTGTGCGAGGCAGTACACATGAGTCAGTGGCATCTGTAACTGATCATAGGTCCCTCTCTCCTGACTCTCCTATTCTTCAATTCAAATCGCCCCATATTTCTTACGATGTAGAATTGTCAAGATACAGGTCGTTTACACCAGATTCAACAATTTCGGACTGGGAAGGTACCGATTTGTGTCTGGAAAGCCTCTTTGTTCAGACCAGACCAGAGTCCCCGCAGTCAGATTCATCAGACTTTGAACTTGATAAATTCTTTAGTAGCAGGGCATTGTCTCCAGACTCACCTGTTCCTCAGTTCATTTCGCGCCATATTGCTAACGATGTGGAATTTTTAAGGTACAGGTCGTTTACGCCAGAATCAACAATTTCGGACTGGGAAAGCGCTGATTTGTGTCTGGAAACTCTCTTTGATCAGACCAGACCAGAGTCCCCACAGTCAGATTCATCAGACTTTGAACTTGAAAAGTTCTTTAGTAGCAGGGCATTGTCTCCAGACTCACCTGTTCCTCAGTTCATTTCGCGCCATATTGCTAACGATGTGGAATTTTTAAGGTACAGGTCGTTTACGCCAGAATCAACAATTTCGGACTGGGAAAGCGCTGATTTGTGTCTGGAAACTCTCTTTGATCAGACCAGACCAGAGTCCCCACAGTCAGATTCATCAGACTTTGAACTTGAAAAGTTCTTTAGTAGCAGGGCATTGTCTCCAGACTCACCTATTCCTCAGTTCAGATTGCCCCATATTGGGTATGATGGGGAATTGTCAAGGTACAGGTCTTTTACACCAGAATCATCAATTTCGGACTGGGAGGGTACCGATTTGTGTCTGGAAACCCTCTTTGATCAAACCAGATCAGAGTCCCCACAGTCAGTTTTATCAGAGTTTGAACTTGATAAGTTCTTTAGTAGCAGAGCGTTGTCCCCGGAATCTGTGTCTTCCGATTTTGACTTTTCGCTCCTTCAGGACTGGTTGGTAGACTTTAGACCATCCTCCCCGGAATCTGTGGCATCAGTTGAGCAGCATTCTTTTTCTCCTCACATGACATTTGGCCAGATGAAGGGTCAATGTTGTGACTATTATTTACGCCACTCTGAAAGTAGACCACAGTCACCTCTGTCAACATTGTCAGATGTTGAGTATTTAGGACTTTGTCTGGAAGAGTCGTTTGAGGACAACAGACCAGATTCGCCAGATTCTGTTTCTTCACAGGACAAAGCTGAAAAACACAGTGTTACCGTATTTGCATCCCAACCACATCCTGGTATAAGATTTCTTACATATGCAGATGTTGTGCGAGGCAGTACACATGAGTCAGTGGCATCTGTAACTGATCATAGGTCCCTCTCTCCTGACTCTCCTATTCTTCAATTCAAATCGCCCCATATTTCTTACGATGTAGAATTGTCAAGATACAGGTCGTTTACACCAGATTCAACAATTTCGGACTGGGAAGGTACCGATTTGTGTCTGGAAAGCCTCTTTGTTCAGACCAGACCAGAGTCCCCGCAGTCAGATTCATCAGACTTTGAACTTGATAAATTCTTTAGTAGCAGGGCATTGTCTCCAGACTCACCTGTTCCTCAGTTCATTTCGCGCCATATTGCTAACGATGTGGAATTTTTAAGGTACAGGTCGTTTACGCCAGAATCAACAATTTCGGACTGGGAAAGCGCTGATTTGTGTCTGGAAACTCTCTTTGATCAGACCAGACCAGAGTCCCCACAGTCAGATTCATCAGACTTTGAACTTGAAAAGTTCTTTAGTAGCAGGGCATTGTCTCCAGACTCACCTATTCCTCAGTTCAGATTGCCCCATATTGGGTATGATGGGGAATTGTCAAGGTACAGGTCTTTTACACCAGAATCATCAATTTCGGACTGGGAGGGTACCGATTGGTGTCTGGAAACCCTCTTTGATCAAACCAGATCAGAGTCCCCACAGTCAGTTTTATCAGAGTTTGAACTTGATAAGTTCTTTAGTAGCAGAGCGTTGTCCCCGGAATCTGTGTCTTCCGATTTTGACTTTTCGCTCCTTCAGGACTGGTTGGTAGACTTTAGACCATCCTCCCCGGAATCTGTGGCATCAGTTGAGCAGCATTCTTTTTCTCCTCACATGACATTTGGCCAGATGAAGGGTCAATGTTGTGACTATTATTTACGCCACTCTGAAAGTAGACCACAGTCACCTCTGTCAACATTGTCAGATGTTGAGTATTTAGGACTTTGTCTGGAAGAGTCGTTTGAGGACAACAGACCAGATTCGCCAGATTCTGTTTCTTCACAGGACAAAGCTGAAAAACACAGTGTTACCGTATTTGCATCCCAACCACATCCTGGTATAAGATTTCTTACATATGCAGATGTTGTGCGAGGCAGTACACATGAGTCAGTGGCATCTGTAACTGATCATAGGTCCCTCTCTCCTGACTCTCCTATTCTTCAATTCAAATCGCCCCATATTTCTTACGATGTAGAATTGTCAAGATACAGGTCGTTTACACCAGATTCAACAATTTCGGACTGGGAAGGTACCGATTTGTGTCTGGAAAGCCTCTTTGTTCAGACCAGACCAGAGTCCCCGCAGTCAGATTCATCAGACTTTGAACTTGATAAATTCTTTAGTAGCAGGGCATTGTCTCCAGACTCACCTGTTCCTCAGTTCATTTCGCGCCATATTGCTAACGATGTGGAATTTTTAAGGTACAGGTCGTTTACGCCAGAATCAACAATTTCGGACTGGGAAAGCGCTGATTTGTGTCTGGAAACTCTCTTTGATCAGACCAGACCAGAGTCCCCACAGTCAGATTCATCAGACTTTGAACTTGAAAAGTTCTTTAGTAGCAGGGCATTGTCTCCAGACTCACCTATTCCTCAGTTCAGATTGCCCCATATTGGGTATGATGGGGAATTGTCAAGGTACAGGTCTTTTACACCAGAATCATCAATTTCGGACTGGGAGGGTACCGATTTGTGTCTGGAAACCCTCTTTGATCAAACCAGATCAGAGTCCCCACAGTCAGTTTTATCAGAGTTTGAACTTGATAAGTTCTTTAGTAGCAGAGCGTTGTCCCCGGAATCTGTGTCTTCCGATTTTGACTTTTCGCTCCTTCAGGACTGGTTGGTAGACTTTAGACCATCCTCCCCGGAATCTGTGGCATCAGTTGAGCAGCATTCTTTTTCTCCTCACATGACATTTGGCCAGATGAAGGGTCAATGTTGTGACTATTATTTACGCCACTCTGAAAGTAGACCACAGTCACCTCTGTCAACATTGTCAGATGTTGAGTATTTAGGACTTTGTCTGGAAGAGTCGTTTGAGGACAACAGACCAGATTCGCCAGATTCTGTTTCTTCACAGGACAAAGCTGAAAAACACAGTGTTACTGTATTTGCATCCCAACCACATCCTGGTATAAGATTTCTTACATATGCAGATGTTGTGCGAGGCAGTACACATGAGTCAGTGGCATCTGTAACTGATCATAGGTCCCTCTCTCCTGACTCTCCTATTCTTCAATTCAAATCGCCCCATATTTCTTACGATGTAGAATTGTCAAGATACAGGTCGTTTACACCAGATTCAACAATTTCGGACTGGGAAGGTACCGATTTGTGTCTGGAAAGCCTCTTTGTTCAGACCAGACCAGAGTCCCCGCAGTCAGATTCATCAGACTTTGAACTTGATAAATTCTTTAGTAGCAGGGCATTGTCTCCAGACTCACCTGTTCCTCAGTTCATTTCGCGCCATATTGCTAACGATGTGGAATTTTTAAGGTACAGGTCGTTTACGCCAGAATCAACAATTTCGGACTGGGAAAGCGCTGATTTGTGTCTGGAAACTCTCTTTGATCAGACCAGACCAGAGTCCCCACAGTCAGATTCATCAGACTTTGAACTTGAAAAGTTCTTTAGTAGCAGGGCATTGTCTCCAGACTCACCTGTTCCTCAGTTCATTTCGCGCCATATTGCTAACGATGTGGAATTTTTAAGGTACAGGTCGTTTACGCCAGAATCAACAATTTCGGACTGGGAAAGCGCTGATTTGTGTCTGGAAACTCTCTTTGATCAGACCAGACCAGAGTCCCCACAGTCAGATTCATCAGACTTTGAACTTGAAAAGTTCTTTAGTAGCAGGGCATTGTCTCCAGACTCACCTATTCCTCAGTTCAGATTGCCCCATATTGGGTATGATGGGGAATTGTCAAGGTACAGGTCTTTTACACCAGAATCATCAATTTCGGACTGGGAGGGTACCGATTTGTGTCTGGAAACCCTCTTTGATCAAACCAGATCAGAGTCCCCACAGTCAGTTTTATCAGAGTTTGAACTTGATAAGTTCTTTAGTAGCAGAGCGTTGTCCCCGGAATCTGTGTCTTCCGATTTTGACTTTTCGCTCCTTCAGGACTGGTTGGTAGACTTTAGACCATCCTCCCCGGAATCTGTGGCATCAGTTGAGCAGCATTCTTTTTCTCCTCACATGACATTTGGCCAGATGAAGGGTCAATGTTGTGACTATTATTTACGCCACTCTGAAAGTAGACCACAGTCACCTCTGTCAACATTGTCAGATGTTGAGTATTTAGGACTTTGTCTGGAAGAGTCGTTTGAGGACAACAGACCAGATTCGCCAGATTCTGTTTCTTCACAGGACAAAGCTGAAAAACACAGTGTTACCGTATTTGCATCCCAACCACATCCTGGTATAAGATTTCTTACATATGCAGATGTTGTGCGAGGCAGTACACATGAGTCAGTGGCATCTGTAACTGATCATAGGTCCCTCTCTCCTGACTCTCCTATTCTTCAATTCAAATCGCCCCATATTTCTTACGATGTAGAATTGTCAAGATACAGGTCGTTTACACCAGATTCAACAATTTCGGACTGGGAAGGTACCGATTTGTGTCTGGAAAGCCTCTTTGTTCAGACAAGACCAGAGTCCCCGCAGTCAGATTCATCAGACTTTGAACTTGATAAATTCTTTAGTAGCAGGGCATTGTCTCCAGACTCACCTGTTCCTCAGTTCATTTCGCGCCATATTGCTAACGATGTGGAATTTTTAAGGTACAGGTCGTTTACGCCAGAATCAACAATTTCGGACTGGGAAAGCGCTGATTTGTGTCTGGAAACTCTCTTTGATCAGACCAGACCAGAGTCCCCACAGTCAGATTCATCAGACTTTGAACTTGAAAAGTTCTTTAGTAGCAGGGCATTGTCTCCAGACTCACCTATTCCTCAGTTCAGATTGCCCCATATTGGGTATGATGGGGAATTGTCAAGGTACAGGTCTTTTACACCAGAATCATCAATTTCGGACTGGGAGGGTACCGATTTGTGTCTGGAAACCCTCTTTGATCAAACCAGATCAGAGTCCCCACAGTCAGTTTTATCAGAGTTTGAACTTGATAAGTTCTTTAGTAGCAGAGCGTTGTCCCCGGAATCTGTGTCTTCCGATTTTGACTTTTCGCTCCTTCAGGACTGGTTGGTAGACTTTAGACCATCCTCCCCGGAATCTGTGGCATCAGTTGAGCAGCATTCTTTTTCTCCTCACGTGACATTTGGCCAGATGAAGGGTCAATGTTGTGACTATTATTTACGCCACTCTGAAAGTAGACCACAGTCACCTCTGTCAACATTGTCAGATGTTGAGTATTTAGGACTTTGTCTGGAAGAGTCGTTTGAGGACAACAGACCAGATTCGCCAGATTCTGTTTCTTCACAGGACAAGGCTGAAAAACACAGTGTTACCGTGTTTGCATCCCAACCACATCCTGGTATAAGATTTCTTACATATGCAGATGTTGTGCGAGGCAGTACACATGAGTCAGTGGCATCTGTAACTGATCATAGGTCCCTCTCTCCTGACTCTCCTATTCTTCAATTCAAATCGCCCCATATTTCTTACGATGTAGAATTGTCAAGATACAGGTCGTTTACACCAGATTCAACAATTTCGGACTGGGAAGGTACCGATTTGTGTCTGGAAAGCCTCTTTGTTCAGACCAGACCAGAGTCCCCGCAGTCAGATTCATCAGACTTTGAACTTGATAAATTCTTTAGTAGCAGGGCATTGTCTCCAGACTCACCTGTTCCTCAGTTCATTTCGCGCCATATTGCTAACGATGTGGAATTTTTAAGGTACAGGTCGTTTACGCCAGAATCAACAATTTCGGACTGGGAAAGCGCTGATTTGTGTCTGGAAACTCTCTTTGATCAGACCAGACCAGAGTCCCCACAGTCAGATTCATCAGACTTTGAACTTGAAAAGTTCTTTAGTAGCAGGGCATTGTCTCCAGACTCACCTATTCCTCAGTTCAGATTGCCCCATATTGGGTATGATGGGGAATTGTCAAGGTACAGGTCTCTTACACCAGAATCATCAATTTCGGACTGGGAGGGTACCGATTTGTGTCTGGAAACCCTCTTTGATCAAACCAGATCAGAGTCCCCACAGTCAGTTTTATCAGAGTTTGAACTTGATAAGTTCTTTAGTAGCAGAGCGTTGTCCCCGGAATCTGTGTCTTCCGATTTTGACTTTTCGCTCCTTCAGGACTGGTTGGTAGACTTTAGACCATCCTCCCCGGAATCTGTGGCATCAGTTGAGCAGCATTCTTTTTCTCCTCACATGACATTTGGCCAGATGAAGGGTCAATGTTGTGACTATTATTTACGCCACTCTGAAAGTAGACCACAGTCACCTCTGTCAACATTGTCAGATGTTGAGTATTTAGGACTTTGTCTGGAAGAGTCGTTTGAGGACAACAGACCAGATTCGCCAGATTCTGTTTCTTCACAGGACAAAGCTGAAAAACACAGTGTTACCGTATTTGCATCCCAACCACATCCTGGTATAAGATTTCTTACATATGCAGATGTTGTGCGAGGCAGTACACATGAGTCAGTGGCATCTGTAACTGATCATAGGTCCCTCTCTCCTGACTCTCCTATTCTTCAATTCAAATCGCCCCATATTTCTTACGATGTAGAATTGTCAAGATACAGGTCGTTTACACCAGATTCAACAATTTCGGACTGGGAAGGTACCGATTTGTGTCTGGAAAGCCTCTTTGTTCAGACCAGACCAGAGTCCCCGCAGTCAGATTCATCAGACTTTGAACTTGATAAATTCTTTAGTAGCAGGGCATTGTCTCCAGACTCACCTGTTCCTCAGTTCATTTCGCGCCATATTGCTAACAATGTGGAATTTTTAAGGTACAGGTCGTTTACGCCAGAATCAACAATTTCGGACTGGGAAAGTGCTGATTTGTGTCTGGAAACTCTCTTTGATCAGACCAGACCAGAGTCCCCACAGTCAGATTCATCAGACTTTGAACTTGAAAAGTTCTTTAGTAGCAGGGCATTGTCTCCAGACTCACCTATTCCTCAGTTCAGATTGCCCCATATTGGGTATGATGGGGGATTGTCAAGGTACAGGTCTTTTACACCAGAATCATCAATTTCGGACTGGGAGGGTACCGATTTGTGTCTGGAAACCCTCTTTGATCAAACCAGATCAGAGTCCCCACAGTCAGTTTTATCAGAGTTTGAACTTGATAAGTTCTTTAGTAGCAGAGCGTTGTCCCCGGAATCTGTGTCTTCCGATTTTGACTTTTCGCTCCTTCAGGACTGGTTGGTAGACTTTAGACCATCCTCCCCGGAATCTGTGGCATCAGTTGAGCAGCATTCTTTTTCTCCTCACATGACATTTGGCCAGATGAAGGGTCAATGTTGTGACTATTATTTACGCCACTCTGAAAGTAGACCACAGTCACCTCTGTCAACATTGTCAGATGTTGAGTATTTAGGACTTTGTCTGGAAGAGTCGTTTGAGGACAACAGACCAGATTCGCCAGATTCTGTTTCTTCACAGGACAAAGCTGAAAAACACAGTGTTACCGTATTTGCATCCCAACCACATCCTGGTATAAGATTTCTTACATATGCAGATGTTGTGCGAGGCAGTACACATGAGTCAGTGGCATCTGTAACTGATCATAGGTCCCTCTCTCCTGACTCTCCTATTCTTCAATTCAAATCGCCCCATATTTCTTACGATGTAGAATTGTCAAGATACAGGTCGTTTACACCAGATTCAACAATTTCGGACTGGGAAGGTACCGATTTGTGTCTGGAAAGCCTCTTTGTTCAGACCAGACCAGAGTCCCCGCAGTCAGATTCATCAGACTTTGAACTTGATAAATTCTTTAGTAGCAGGGCATTGTCTCCAGACTCACCTGTTCCTCAGTTCATTTCGCGCCATATTGCTAACGATGTGGAATTTTTAAGGTACAGGTCGTTTACGCCAGAATCAACAATTTCGGACTGGGAAAGCGCTGATTTGTGTCTGGAAACTCTCTTTGATCAGACCAGACCAGAGTCCCCACAGTCAGATTCATCAGACTTTGAACTTGAAAAGTTCTTTAGTAGCAGGGCATTGTCTCCAGACTCACCTATCCCTCAGTTCAGATTGCCCCATATTGGGTATGATGGGGGATTGTCAAGGTACAGGTCTTTTACACCAGAATCATCAATTTCGGACTGGGAGGGTACCGATTTGTGTCTGGAAACCCTCTTTGATCAAACCAGATCAGAGTCCCCACAGTCAGTTTTATCAGAGTTTGAACTTGATAAGTTCTTTAGTAGCAGAGCGTTGTCCCCGGAATCTGTGTCTTCCGATTTTGACTTTTCGCTCCTTCAGGACTGGTTGGTAGACTTTAGACCATCCTCCCCGGAATCTGTGGCATCAGTTGAGCAGCATTCTTTTTCTCCTCACATGACATTTGGCCAGATGAAGGGTCAATGTTGTGACTATTATTTACGCCACTCTGAAAGTAGACCACAGTCACCTCTGTCAACATTGTCAGATGTTGAGTATTTAGGACTTTGTCTGGAAGAGTCGTTTGAGGACAACAGACCAGATTCGCCAGATTCTGTTTCTTCACAGGACAAAGCTGAAAAACACAGTGTTACCGTATTTGCATCCCAACCACATCCTGGTATAAGATTTCTTACATATGCAGATGTTGTGCGAGGCAGTACACATGAGTCAGTGGCATCTGTAACTGATCATAGGTCCCTCTCTCCTGACTCTCCTATTCTTCAATTCAAATCGCCCCATATTTCTTACGATGTAGAATTGTCAAGATACAGATCGTTTACACCAGATTCAACAATTTCGGACTGGGAAGGTACCGATTTGTGTCTGGAAAGCCTCTTTGTTCAGACCAGACCAGAGTCCCCGCAGTCAGATTCATCAGACTTTGAACTTGATAAATTCTTTAGTAGCAGGGCATTGTCTCCAGACTCACCTGTTCCTCAGTTCATTTCGCGCCATATTGCTAACGATGTGGAATTTTTAAGGTACAGGTCGTTTACGCCAGAATCAACAATTTCGGACTGGGAAAGCGCTGATTTGTGTCTGGAAACTCTCTTTGATCAGACCAGACCAGAGTCCCCACAGTCAGATTCATCAGACTTTGAACTTGAAAAGTTCTTTAGTAGCAGGGCATTGTCTCCAGACTCACCTATTCCTCAGTTCAGATTGCCCCATATTGGGTATGATGGGGAATTGTCAAGGTACAAGTCTTTTACACCAGAATCATCAATTTCGGACTGGGAGGGTACCGATTTGTGTCTGGAAACCCTCTTTGATCAAACCAGATCAGAGTCCCCACAGTCAGTTTTATCAGAGTTTGAACTTGATAAGTTCTTTAGTAGCAGAGCGTTGTCCCCGGAATCTGTGTCTTCCGATTTTGACTTTTCGCTCCTTCAGGACTGGTTGGTAGACTTTAGACCATCCTCCCCGGAATCTGTGGCATCAGTTGAGCAGCATTCTTTTTCTCCTCACATGACATTTGGCCAGATGAAGGGTCAATGTTGTGACTATTATTTACGCCACTCTGAAAGTAGACCACAGTCACCTCTGTCAACATTGTCAGATGTTGAGTATTTAGGACTTTGTCTGGAAGAGTCGTTTGAGGACAACAGACCAGATTCGCCAGATTCTGTTTCTTCACAGGACAAAGCTGAAAAACACAGTGTTACCGTATTTGCATCCCAACCACATCCTGGTATAAGATTTCTTACATATGCAGATGTTGTGCGAGGCAGTACACATGAGTCAGTGGCATCTGTAACTGATCATAGGTCCCTCTCTCCTGACTCTCCTATTCTTCAATTCAAATCGCCCCATATTTCTTACGATGTAGAATTGTCAAGATACAGGTCGTTTACACCAGATTCAACAATTTCGGACTGGGAAGGTACCGATTTGTGTCTGGAAAGCCTCTTTGTTCAGACCAGACCAGAGTCCCCGCAGTCAGATTCATCAGACTTTGAACTTGATAAATTCTTTAGTAGCAGGGCATTGTCTCCAGACTCACCTGTTCCTCAGTTCATTTCGCGCCATATTGCTAACAATGTGGAATTTTTAAGGTACAGGTCGTTTACGCCAGAATCAACAATTTCGGACTGGGAAAGTGCTGATTTGTGTCTGGAAACTCTCTTTGATCAGACCAGACCAGAGTCCCCACAGTCAGATTCATCAGACTTTGAACTTGAAAAGTTCTTTAGTAGCAGGGCATTGTCTCCAGACTCACCTATTCCTCAGTTCAGATTGCCCCATATTGGGTATGATGGGGGATTGTCAAGGTACAGGTCTTTTACACCAGAATCATCAATTTCGGACTGGGAGGGTACCGATTTGTGTCTGGAAACCCTCTTTGATCAAACCAGATCAGAGTCCCCACAGTCAGTTTTATCAGAGTTTGAACTTGATAAGTTCTTTAGTAGCAGAGCGTTGTCCCCGGAATCTGTGTCTTCCGATTTTGACTTTTCGCTCCTTCAGGACTGGTTGGTAGACTTTAGACCATCCTCCCCGGAATCTGTGGCATCAGTTGAGCAGCATTCTTTTTCTCCTCACATGACATTTGGCCAGATGAAGGGTCAATGTTGTGACTATTATTTACGCCACTCTGAAAGTAGACCACAGTCACCTCTGTCAACATTGTCAGATGTTGAGTATTTAGGACTTTGTCTGGAAGAGTCGTTTGAGGACAACAGACCAGATTCGCCAGATTCTGTTTCTTCACATGACAAAGATGAGGCACAAGGTGTTACTGTATTTGAATTCCGACGACATCCTGGTACAAGATTTCTTACATATGCAGATGTTGTGCGGAGCACTAGACATGAGTCAGTGCCATTTCAAATTGATCATAGGTCCCTCTCTCCTGACTCTCCTATTCAATTTAAATCACCCCATATTTCTTACAATGTAGAATTGTCAAGATACAGGCCGTTTTCACCAGAATCAACAATTTCGGACTGGGAAGGTACTGATTTGTGTCTGGAAACTCTCTTTGATCAGACCAGACCAGAGTCCCCACAGTCAGATTCATCAGACTTTGATCTTGAAAAGTTCTTTAGTAGCAGGGCATTGTCTCCAGACTCACCTATTCCTCAGTTCAGATTGCCCCATATTGGGTATGATGGGGAATTGTCAAGGTACAGGTCTTTTACACCAGAATCATCAATTTCGGACTGGGAGGGTACCGATTTGTGTCTGGAAACCCTCTTTGATCAAACCAGATCAGAGTCCCCACAGTCAGTTTTATCAGAGTTTGAACTTGATAAGTTCTTTAGTAGCAGAGCGTTGTCCCCGGAATCTGTGTCTTCCGATTTTGACTTTTCGCTCCTTCAGGACTGGTTGGTAGACTTTAGACCATCCTCCCCGGAATCTGTGGCATCAGTTGAGCAGCATTCTTTTTCTCCTCACATGACATTTGGCCAGATGAAGGGTCAATGTTGTGACTATTATTTACGCCACTCTGAAAGTAGACCACAGTCACCTCTGTCAACATTGTCAGATGTTGAGTATTTAGGACTTTGTCTGGAAGAGTCGTTTGAGGACAACAGACCAGATTCGCCAGATTCTGTTTCTTCACAGGACAAAGCTGAAAAACACAGTGTTACCGTATTTGCATCCCAACCACATCCTGGTATAAGATTTCTTACATATGCAGATATTGTGCGAGGCAGTACACATGAGTCAGTGGCATCTGTAACTGATCATAGGTCCCTCTCTCCTGACTCTCCTATTCTTCAATTCAAATCGCCCCATATTTCTTACGATGTAGAATTGTCAAGATACAGGTCATTTACACCAGATTCAACAATTTCGGACTGGGAAGGTACCGATTTGTGTCTGGAAAGCCTCTTTGTTCAGACCAGACCAGAGTCCCCGCAGTCAGATTCATCAGACTTTGAACTTGATAAATTCTTTAGTAGCAGGGCATTGTCTCCAGACTCACCTGTTCCTCAGTTCATTTCGCGCCATATTGCTAACGATGTGGAATTTTTAAGGTACAGGTCGTTTACGCCAGAATCAACAATTTCGGACTGGGAAAGCGCTGATTTGTGTCTGGAAACTCTCTTTGATCAGACCAGACCAGAGTCCCCACAGTCAGATTCATCAGACTTTGAACTTGAAAAGTTATTTAGTAGCAGGGCATTGTCTCCAGACTCACCTATTCCTCAGTTCAGATTGCCCCATATTGGGTATGATGGGGAATTGTCAAGGTACAGGTCTTTTACACCAGAATCATCAATTTCGGACTGGGAGGGTACCGATTTGTGTCTGGAAACCCTCTTTGATCAAACCAGATCAGAGTCCCCACAGTCAGTTTTATCAGAGTTTGAACTTGATAAGTTCTTTAGTAGCAGAGCGTTGTCCCCGGAATCTGTGTCTTCCGATTTTGACTTTTCGCTCCTTCAGGACTGGTTGGTAGACTTTAGACCATCCTCCCCGGAATCTGTGGCATCAGTTGAGCAGCATTCTTTTTCTCCTCACATGACATTTGGCCAGATGAAGGGTCAATGTTGTGACTATTATTTACGCCACTCTGAAAGTAGACCACAGTCACCTCTGTCAACATTGTCAGATGTTGAGTATTTAGGACTTTGTCTGGAAGAGTCGTTTGACGACAACAGACCAGATTCGCCAGATTCTGTTTCTTCACAGGACAAAGCTGAAAAACACAGTGTTACCGTATTTGCATCCCAACCACATCCTGGTATAAGATTTCTTACATATGCAGATGTTGTGCGAGGCAGTACACATGAGTCAGTGGCATCTGTAACTGATCATAGGTCCCTCTCTCCTGACTCTCCTATTCTTCAATTCAAATCGCCCCATATTTCTTACGATGTAGAATTGTCAAGATACAGGTCATTTACACCAGATTCAACAATTTCGGACTGGGAAGGTACCGATTTGTGTCTGGAAAGCCTCTTTGTTCAGACCAGACCAGAGTCCCCGCAGTCAGATTCATCAGACTTTGAACTTGATAAATTCTTTAGTAGCAGGGCATTGTCTCCAGACTCACCTGTTCCTCAGTTCATTTCGCGCCATATTGCTAACGATGTGGAATTTTTAAGGTACAGGTCGTTTACGCCAGAATCAACAATTTCGGACTGGGAAAGCGCTGATTTGTGTCTGGAAACTCTCTTTGATCAGACCAGACCAGAGTCCCCACAGTCAGATTCATCAGACTTTGAACTTGAAAAGTTCTTTAGTAGCAGGGCATTGTCTCCAGACTCACCTATTCCTCAGTTCAGATTGCCCCATATTGGGTATGATGGGGAATTGTCAAGGTACAGGTCTTTTACACCAGAATCATCAATTTCGGACTGGGAGGGTACCGATTTGTGTCTGGAAACCCTCTTTGATCAAACCAGATCAGAGTCCCCACAGTCAGTTTTATCAGAGTTTGAACTTGATAAGTTCTTTAGTAGCAGAGCGTTGTCCCCGGAATCTGTGTCTTCCGATTTTGACTTTTCGCTCCTTCAGGACTGGTTGGTAGACTTTAGACCATCCTCCCCGGAATCTGTGGCATCAGTTGAGCAGCATTCTTTTTCTCCTCACATGACATTTGGCCAGATGAAGGGTCAATGTTGTGACTATTATTTACGCCACTCTGAAAGTAGACCACAGTCACCTCTGTCAACATTGTCAGATGTTGAGTATTTAGGACTTTGTCTGGAAGAGTCGTTTGAGGACAACAGACCAGATTCGCCAGATTCTGTTTCTTCACAGGACAAAGCTGAAAAACACAGTGTTACCGTATTTGCATCCCAACCACATCCTGGTATAAGATTTCTTACATATGCAGATGTTGTGCGAGGCAGTACACATGAGTCAGTGGCATCTGTAACTGATCATAGGTCCCTCTCTCCTGACTCTCCTATTCTTCAATTCAAATCGCCCCATATTTCTTACGATGTAGAATTGTCAAGATACAGGTCATTTACACCAGATTCAACAATTTCGGACTGGGAAGGTACCGATTTGTGTCTGGAAAGCCTCTTTGTTCAGACCAGACCAGAGTCCCCGCAGTCAGATTCATCAGACTTTGAACTTGATAAATTCTTTAGTAGCAGGGCATTGTCTCCAGACTCACCTGTTCCTCAGTTCATTTCGCGCCATATTGCTAACGATGTGGAATTTTTAAGGTACAGGTCGTTTACGCCAGAATCAACAATTTCGGACTGGGAAAGCGCTGATTTGTGTCTGGAAACTCTCTTTGATCAGACCAGACCAGAGTCCCCACAGTCAGATTCATCAGACTTTGAACTTGAAAAGTTCTTTAGTAGCAGGGCATTGTCTCCAGACTCACCTATTCCTCAGTTCAGATTGCCCCATATTGGGTATGATGGGGAATTGTCAAGGTACAGGTCTTTTACACCAGAATCATCAATTTCGGACTGGGAGGGTACCGATTTGTGTCTGGAAACCCTCTTTGATCAAACCAGATCAGAGTCCCCACAGTCAGTTTTATCAGAGTTTGAACTTGATAAGTTCTTTAGTAGCAGAGCGTTGTCCCCGGAATCTGTGTCTTCCGATTTTGACTTTTCGCTCCTTCAGGACTGGTTGGTAGACTTTAGACCATCCTCCCCGGAATCTGTGGCATCAGTTGAGCAGCATTCTTTTTCTCCTCACATGACATTTGGCCAGATGAAGGGTCAATGTTGTGACTATTATTTACGCCACTCTGAAAGTAGACCACAGTCACCTCTGTCAACATTGTCAGATGTTGAGTATTTAGGACTTTGTCTGGAAGAGTCGTTTGAGGACAACAGACCAGATTCGCCAGATTCTGTTTCTTCACAGGACAAAGCTGAAAAACACAGTGTTACCGTATTTGCATCCCAACCACATCCTGGTATAAGATTTCTTACATATGCAGATGTTGTGCGAGGCAGTACACATGAGTCAGTGGCATCTGTAACTGATCATAGGTCCCTCTCTCCTGACTCTCCTATTCTTCAATTCAAATCGCCCCATATTTCTTACGATGTAGAATTGTCAAGATACAGGTCGTTTACACCAGATTCAACAATTTCGGACTGGGAAGGTACCGATTTGTGTCTGGAAAGCCTCTTTGTTCAGACCAGACCAGAGTCCCCGCAGTCAGATTCATCAGACTTTGAACTTGATAAATTCTTTAGTAGCAGGGCATTGTCTCCAGACTCACCTGTTCCTCAGTTCATTTCGCGCCATATTGCTAACGATGTGGAATTTTTAAGGTACAGGTCGTTTACGCCAGAATCAACAATTTCGGACTGGGAAAGCGCTGATTTGTGTCTGGAAACTCTCTTTGATCAGACCAGACCAGAGTCCCCACAGTCAGATTCATCAGACTTTGAACTTGAAAAGTTCTTTAGTAGCAGGGCATTGTCTCCAGACTCACCTATTCCTCAGTTCAGATTGCCCCATATTGGGTATGATGGGGAATTGTCAAGGTACAGGTCTTTTACACCAGAATCATCAATTTCGGACTGGGAGGGTACCGATTTGTGTCTGGAAACCCTCTTTGATCAAACCAGATCAGAGTCCCCACAGTCAGTTTTATCAGAGTTTGAACTTGATAAGTTCTTTAGTAGCAGAGCGTTGTCCCCGGAATCTGTGTCTTCCGATTTTGACTTTTCGCTCCTTCAGGACTGGTTGGTAGACTTTAGACCATCCTCCCCGGAATCTGTGGCATCAGTTGAGCAGCATTCTTTTTCTCCTCACATGACATTTGGCCAGATGAAGGGTCAATGTTGTGACTATTATTTACGCCACTCTGAAAGTAGACCACAGTCACCTCTGTCAACATTGTCAGATGTTGAGTATTTAGGACTTTGTCTGGAAGAGTCGTTTGAGGACAACAGACCAGATTCGCCAGATTCTGTTTCTTCACAGGACAAAGCTGAAAAACACAGTGTTACCGTATTTGCATCCCAACCACATCCTGGTATAAGATTTCTTACATATGCAGATGTTGTGCGAGGCAGTACACATGAGTCAGTGGCATCTGTAACTGATCATAGGTCCCTCTCTCCTGACTCTCCTATTCTTCAATTCAAATCGCCCCATATTTCTTACGATGTAGAATTGTCAAGATACAGGTCGTTTACACCAGATTCAACAATTTCGGACTGGGAAGGTACCGATTTGTGTCTGGAAAGCCTCTTTGTTCAGACCAGACCAGAGTCCCCGCAGTCAGATTCATCAGACTTTGAACTTGATAAATTCTTTAGTAGCAGGGCATTGTCTCCAGACTCACCTGTTCCTCAGTTCATTTCGCGCCATATTGCTAACGATGTGGAATTTTTAAGGTACAGGTCGTTTACGCCAGAATCAACAATTTCGGACTGGGAAAGCGCTGATTTGTGTCTGGAAACTCTCTTTGATCAGACCAGACCAGAGTCCCCACAGTCAGATTCATCAGACTTTGAACTTGAAAAGTTCTTTAGTAGCAGGGCATTGTCTCCAGACTCACCTATTCCTCAGTTCAGATTGCCCCATATTGGGTATGATGGGGAATTGTCAAGGTACAGGTCTTTTACACCAGAATCATCAATTTCGGACTGGGAGGGTACCGATTTGTGTCTGGAAACCCTCTTTGATCAAACCAGATCAGAGTCCCCACAGTCAGTTTTATCAGAGTTTGAACTTGATAAGTTCTTTAGTAGCAGAGCGTTGTCCCCGGAATCTGTGTCTTCCGATTTTGACTTTTCGCTCCTTCAGGACTGGTTGGTAGACTTTAGACCATCCTCCCCGGAATCTGTGGCATCAGTTGAGCAGCATTCTTTTTCTCCTCACATGACATTTGGCCAGATGAAGGGTCAATGTTGTGACTATTATTTACGCCACTCTGAAAGTAGACCACAGTCACCTCTGTCAACATTGTCAGATGTTGAGTATTTAGGACTTTGTCTGGAAGAGTCGTTTGAGGACAACAGACCAGATTCGCCAGATTCTGTTTCTTCACAGGACAAAGCTGAAAAACACAGTGTTACCGTATTTGCATCCCAACCACATCCTGGTATAAGATTTCTTACATATGCAGATGTTGTGCGAGGCAGTACACATGAGTCAGTGGCATCTGTAACTGATCATAGGTCCCTCTCTCCTGACTCTCCTATTCTTCAATTCAAATCGCCCCATATTTCTTACGATGTAGAATTGTCAAGATACAGGTCGTTTACACCAGATTCAACAATTTCGGACTGGGAAGGTACCGATTTGTGTCTGGAAAGCCTCTTTGTTCAGACCAGACCAGAGTCCCCGCAATCAGATTCATCAGACTTTGAACTTGATAAATTCTTTAGTAGCAGGGCATTGTCTCCAGACTCACCTGTTCCTCAGTTCATTTCGCGCCATATTGCTAACGATGTGGAATTTTTAAGGTACAGGTCGTTTACGCCAGAATCAACAATTTCGGACTGGGAAAGCGCTGATTTGTGTCTGGAAACTCTCTTTGATCAGACCAGACCAGAGTCCCCACAGTCAGATTCATCAGACTTTGAACTTGAAAAGTTCTTTAGTAGCAGGGCATTGTCTCCAGACTCACCTATTCCTCAGTTCAGATTGCCCCATATTGGGTATGATGGGGAATTGTCAAGGTACAGGTCTTTTACACCAGAATCATCAATTTCGGACTGGGAGGGTACCGATTTGTGTCTGGAAACCCTCTTTGATCAAACCAGATCAGAGTCCCCACAGTCAGTTTTATCAGAGTTTGAACTTGATAAGTTCTTTAGTAGCAGAGCGTTGTCCCCGGAATCTGTGTCTTCCGATTTTGACTTTTCGCTCCTTCAGGACTGGTTGGTAGACTTTAGACCATCCTCCCCGGAATCTGTGGCATCAGTTGAGCAGCATTCTTTTTCTCCTCACATGACATTTGGCCAGATGAAGGGTCAATGTTGTGACTATTATTTACGCCACTCTGAAAGTAGACCACAGTCACCTCTGTCAACATTGTCAGATGTTGAGTATTTAGGACTTTGTCTGGAAGAGTCGTTTGAGGACAACAGACCAGATTCGCCAGATTCTGTTTCTTCACAGGACAAAGCTGAAAAACACAGTGTTACCGTATTTGCATCCCAACCACATCCTGGTATAAGATTTCTTACATATGCAGATGTTGTGCGAGGCAGTACACATGAGTCAGTGGCATCTGTAACTGATCATAGGTCCCTCTCTCCTGACTCTCCTATTCTTCAATTCAAATCGCCCCATATTTCTTACGATGTAGAATTGTCAAGATACAGGTCGTTTACACCAGATTCAACAATTTCGGACTGGGAAGGTACCGATTTGTGTCTGGAAAGCCTCTTTGTTCAGACCAGACCAGAGTCCCCGCAGTCAGATTCATCAGACTTTGAACTTGATAAATTCTTTAGTAGCAGGGCATTGTCTCCAGACTCACCTGTTCCTCAGTTCATTTCGCGCCATATTGCTAACGATGTGGAATTTTTAAGGTACAGGTCGTTTACGCCAGAATCAACAATTTCGGACTGGGAAAGCGCTGATTTGTGTCTGGAAACTCTCTTTGATCAGACCAGACCAGAGTCCCCACAGTCAGATTCATCAGACTTTGAACTTGAAAAGTTCTTTAGTAGCAGGGCATTGTCTCCAGACTCACCTATTCCTCAGTTCAGATTGCCCCATATTGGGTATGATGGGGAATTGTCAAGGTACAGGTCTTTTACACCAGAATCATCAATTTCGGACTGGGAGGGTACCGATTTGTGTCTGGAAACCCTCTTTGATCAAACCAGATCAGAGTCCCCACAGTCAGTTTTATCAGAGTTTGAACTTGATAAGTTCTTTAGTAGCAGAGCGTTGTCCCCGGAATCTGTGTCTTCCGATTTTGACTTTTCGCTCCTTCAGGACTGGTTGGTAGACTTTAGACCATCCTCCCCGGAATCTGTGGCATCAGTTGAGCAGCATTCTTTTTCTCCTCACATGACATTTGGCCAGATGAAGGGTCAATGTTGTGACTATTATTTACGCCACTCTGAAAGTAGACCACAGTCACCTCTGTCAACATTGTCAGATGTTGAGTATTTAGGACTTTGTCTGGAAGAGTCGTTTGAGGACAACAGACCAGATTCGCCAGATTCTGTTTCTTCACAGGACAAAGCTGAAAAACACAGTGTTACCGTATTTGCATCCCAACCACATCCTGGTATAAGATTTCTTACATATGCAGATGTTGTGCGAGGCAGTACACATGAGTCAGTGGCATCTGTAACTGATCATAGGTCCCTCTCTCCTGACTCTCCTATTCTTCAATTCAAATCGCCCCATATTTCTTACGATGTAGAATTGTCAAGATACAGGTCGTTTACACCAGATTCAACAATTTCGGACTGGGAAGGTACCGATTTGTGTCTGGAAAGCCTCTTTGTTCAGACCAGACCAGAGTCCCCGCAGTCAGATTCATCAGACTTTGAACTTGATAAATTCTTTAGTAGCAGGGCATTGTCTCCAGACTCACCTGTTCCTCAGTTCATTTTGCGCCATATTGCTAACGATGTGGAATTTTTAAGGTACAGGTCGTTTACGCCAGAATCAACAATTTCGGACTGGGAAAGCGCTGATTTGTGTCTGGAAACTCTCTTTGATCAGACCAGACCAGAGTCCCCACAGTCAGATTCATCAGACTTTGAACTTGAAAAGTTCTTTAGTAGCAGGGCATTGTCTCCAGACTCACCTATTCCTCAGTTCAGATTGCCCCATATTGGGTATGATGGGGAATTGTCAAGGTACAGGTCTTTTACACCAGAATCATCAATTTCGGACTGGGAGGGTACCGATTTGTGTCTGGAAACCCTCTTTGATCAAACCAGATCAGAGTCCCCACAGTCAGTTTTATCAGAGTTTGAACTTGATAAGTTCTTTAGTAGCAGAGCGTTGTCCCCGGAATCTGTGTCTTCCGATTTTGACTTTTCGCTCCTTCAGGACTGGTTGGTAGACTTTAGACCATCCTCCCCGGAATCTGTGGCATCAGTTGAGCAGCATTCTTTTTCTCCTCACATGACATTTGGCCAGATGAAGGGTCAATGTTGTGACTATTATTTACGCCACTCTGAAAGTAGACCACAGTCACCTCTGTCAACATTGTCAGATGTTGAGTATTTAGGACTTTGTCTGGAAGAGTCGTTTGAGGACAACAGACCAGATTCGCCAGATTCTGTTTCTTCACAGGACAAAGCTGAAAAACACAGTGTTACCGTATTTGCATCCCAACCACATCCTGGTATAAGATTTCTTACATATGCAGATGTTGTGCGAGGCAGTACACATGAGTCAGTGGCATCTGTAACTGATCATAGGTCCCTCTCTCCTGACTCTCCTATTCTTCAATTCAAATCGCCCCATATTTCTTACGATGTAGAATTGTCAAGATACAGGTCGTTTACACCAGATTCAACAATTTCGGACTGGGAAGGTACCGATTTGTGTCTGGAAAGCCTCTTTGTTCAGACCAGACCAGAGTCCCCGCAGTCAGATTCATCAGACTTTGAACTTGATAAATTCTTTAGTAGCAGGGCATTGTCTCCAGACTCACCTGTTCCTCAGTTCATTTCGCGCCATATTGCTAACGATGTGGAATTTTTAAGGTACAGGTCGTTTACGCCAGAATCAACAATTTCGGACTGGGAAAGCGCTGATTTGTGTATGGAAACTCTCTTTGATCAGACCAGACCAGAGTCCCCACAGTCAGATTCATCAGACTTTGAACTTGAAAAGTTCTTTAGTAGCAGGGCATTGTCTCCAGACTCACCTATTCCTCAGTTCAGATTGCCCCATATTGGGTATGATGGGGAATTGTCAAGGTACAGGTCTTTTACACCAGAATCATCAATTTCGGACTGGGAGGGTACCGATTTGTGTCTGGAAACCCTCTTTGATCAAACCAGATCAGAGTCCCCACAGTCAGTTTTATCAGAGTTTGAACTTGATAAGTTCTTTAGTAGCAGAGCGTTGTCCCCGGAATCTGTGTCTTCCGATTTTGACTTTTCGCTCCTTCAGGACTGGTTGGTAGACTTTAGACCATCCTCCCCGGAATCTGTGGCATCAGTTGAGCAGCATTCTTTTTCTCCTCACATGACATTTGGCCAGATGAAGGGTCAATGTTGTGACTATTATTTACGCCACTCTGAAAGTAGACCACAGTCACCTCTGTCAACATTGTCAGATGTTGAGTATTTAGGACTTTGTCTGGAAGAGTCGTTTGAGGACAACAGACCAGATTCGCCAGATTCTGTTTCTTCACAGGACAAAGCTGAAAAACACAGTGTTACCGTATTTGCATCCCAACCACATCCTGGTATAAGATTTCTTACATATGCAGATGTTGTGCGAGGCAGTACACATGAGTCAGTGGCATCTGTAACTGATCATAGGTCCCTCTCTCCTGACTCTCCTATTCTTCAATTCAAATCGCCCCATATTTCTTACGATGTAGAATTGTCAAGATACAGGTCGTTTACACCAGATTCAACAATTTCGGACTGGGAAGGTACCGATTTGTGTCTGGAAAGCCTCTTTGTTCAGACCAGACCAGAGTCCCCGCAGTCAGATTCATCAGACTTTGAACTTGATAAATTCTTTAGTAGCAGGGCATTGTCTCCAGACTCACCTGTTCCTCAGTTCATTTCGCGCCATATTGCTAACGATGTGGAATTTTTAAGGTACAGGTCGTTTACGCCAGAATCAACAATTTCGGACTGGGAAAGCGCTGATTTGTGTCTGGAAACTCTCTTTGATCAGACCAGACCAGAGTCCCCACAGTCAGATTCATCAGACTTTGAACTTGAAAAGTTCTTTAGTAGCAGGGCATTGTCTCCAGACTCACCTATTCCTCAGTTCAGATTGCCCCATATTGGGTATGATGGGGAATTGTCAAGGTACAGGTCTTTTACACCAGAATCATCAATTTCGGACTGGGAGGGTACCGATTTGTGTCTGGAAACCCTCTTTGATCAAACCAGATCAGAGTCCCCACAGTCAGTTTTATCAGAGTTTGAACTTGATAAGTTCTTTAGTAGCAGAGCGTTGTCCCCGGAATCTGTGTCTTCCGATTTTGACTTTTCGCTCCTTCAGGACTGGTTGGTAGACTTTAGACCATCCTCCCCGGAATCTGTGGCATCAGTTGAGCAGCATTCTTTTTCTCCTCACATGACATTTGGCCAGATGAAGGGTCAATGTTGTGACTATTATTTACGCCACTCTGAAAGTAGACCACAGTCACCTCTGTCAACATTGTCAGATGTTGAGTATTTAGGACTTTGTCTGGAAGAGTCGTTTGAGGACAACAGACCAGATTCGCCAGATTCTGTTTCTTCACAGGACAAAGCTGAAAAACACAGTGTTACCGTATTTGCATCCCAACCACATCCTGGTATAAGATTTCTTACATATGCAGATGTTGTGCGAGGCAGTACACATGAGTCAGTGGCATCTGTAACTGATCATAGGTCCCTCTCTCCTGACTCTCCTATTCTTCAATTCAAATCGCCCCATATTTCTTACGATGTAGAATTGTCAAGATACAGGTCGTTTACACCAGATTCAACAATTTCGGACTGGGAAGGTACCGATTTGTGTCTGGAAAGCCTCTTTGTTCAGACCAGACCAGAGTCCCCGCAGTCAGATTCATCAGACTTTGAACTTGATAAATTCTTTAGTAGCAGGGCATTGTCTCCAGACTCACCTGTTCCTCAGTTCATTTCGCGCCATATTGCTAACGATGTGGAATTTTTAAGGTACAGGTCGTTTACGCCAGAATCAACAATTTCGGACTGGGAAAGCGCTGATTTGTGTCTGGAAACTCTCTTTGATCAGACCAGACCAGAGTCCCCACAGTCAGATTCATCAGACTTTGAACTTGAAAAGTTCTTTAGTAGCAGGGCATTGTCTCCAGACTCACCTATTCCTCAGTTCAGATTGCCCCATATTGGGTATGATGGGGAATTGTCAAGGTACAGGTCTTTTACACCAGAATCATCAATTTCGGACTGGGAGGGTACCGATTTGTGTCTGGAAACCCTCTTTGATCAAACCAGATCAGAGTCCCCACAGTCAGTTTTATCAGAGTTTGAACTTGATAAGTTCTTTAGTAGCAGAGCGTTGTCCCCGGAATCTGTGTCTTCCGATTTTGACTTTTCGCTCCTTCAGGACTGGTTGGTAGACTTTAGACCATCCTCCCCGGAATCTGTGGCATCAGTTGAGCAGCATTCTTTTTCTCCTCACATGACATTCGGCCAGATGAAGGGTCAATGTTGTGACTATTATTTACGCCACTCTGAAAGTAGACCACAGTCACCTCTGTCAACATTGTCAGATGTTGAGTATTTAGGATTTTGTCTGGAAGAGTCGTTTGAGGACAACAGACCAGATTCGCCAGATTCTGTTTCTTCACATGACAAAGATGAGGCACAAGGTGTTACTGTATTTGAATTCCGACGACATCATGGTACAAGATTTCTTACATATGCAGATGTTGTGCGGAGCACTAGACATGAGTCAGTGCCATTTCAAATTGATCATCGGTCCCTCTCTCCTGACTCTCCTATTCAATTTAAATCACCCCATATTTCTTACAATGTAGAATTGTCAAGATACAGGCCGTTTTCACCAGAATCAACAATTTCGGACTGGGAAGGTACTGATTTGTGTCTGGAAACTCTCTTTGATCAGACCAGACCAGAGTCCCCACAGTCAGATTCATCAGACTTTGAACTTGAAAAGTTCTTTAGTAGCAGGGCATTGTCTCCAGACTCACCTATTCCTCAGTTCAGATTGCCCCATATTGGGTATGATGGGGAATTGTCAAGGTACAGGTCTTTTACACCAGAATCATCAATTTCGGACTGGGAGGGTACCGATTTGTGTCTGGAAACCCTCTTTGATCAAACCAGATCAGAGTCCCCAAAGTCAGTTTTATCAGAGTTTGAACTTGATAAGTTCTTTAGTAGCAGAGCGTTGTCCCCGGAATCTGTGTCTTCCGATTTTGACTTTTCGCTCCTTCAGGACTGGTTGGTAGACTTTAGACCATCCTCCCCGGAATCTGTGGCATCAGTTGAGCAGCATTCTTTTTCTCCTCACATGACATTTGGCCAGATGAAGGGTCAATGTTGTGACTATTATTTACGCCACTCTGAAAGTAGACCACAGTCACCTCTGTCAACATTGTCAGATGTTGAGTATTTAGGACTTTGTCTGGAAGAGTCGTTTGAGGACAACAGACCAGATTCGCCAGATTCTGTTTCTTCACAGGACAAAGCTGAAAAACACAGTGTTACCGTATTTGCATCCCAACCACATCCTGGTATAAGATTTCTTACATATGCAGATGTTGTGCGAGGCAGTACACATGAGTCAGTGGCATCTGTAACTGATCATAGGTCCCTCTCTCCTGACTCTCCTATTCTTCAATTCAAATCGCCCCATATTTCTTACGATGTAGAATTGTCAAGATACAGGTCGTTTACACCAGATTCAACAATTTCGGACTGGGAAGGTACCGATTTGTGTCTGGAAAGCCTCTTTGTTCAGACCAGACCAGAGTCCCCGCAGTCAGATTCATCAGACTTTGAACTTGATAAATTCTTTAGTAGCAGGGCATTGTCTCCAGACTCACCTGTTCCTCAGTTCATTTCGCGCCATATTGCTAACGATGTGGAATTTTTAAGGTACAGGTCGTTTACGCCAGAATCAACAATTTCGGACTGGGAAAGCGCTGATTTGTGTCTGGAAACTCTCTTTGATCAGACCAGACCAGAGTCCCCACAGTCAGATTCATCAGACTTTGAACTTGAAAAGTTCTTTAGTAGCAGGGCATTGTCTCCAGACTCACCTATTCCTCAGTTCAGATTGCCCCATATTGGGTATGATGGGGAATTGTCAAGGTACAGGTCTTTTACACCAGAATCATCAATTTCGGACTGGGAGGGTACCGATTTGTGTCTGGAAACCCTCTTTGATCAAACCAGATCAGAGTCCCCACAGTCAGTTTTATCAGAGTTTGAACTTGATAAGTTCTTTAGTAGCAGAGCGTTGTCCCCGGAATCTGTGTCTTCCGATTTTGACTTTTCGCTCCTTCAGGACTGGTTGGTAGACTTTAGACCATCCTCCCCGGAATCTGTGGCATCAGTTGAGCAGCATTCTTTTTCTCCTCACATGACATTCGGCCAGATGAAGGGTCAATGTTGTGACTATTATTTACGCCACTCTGAAAGTAGACCACAGTCACCTCTGTCAACATTGTCAGATGTTGAGTATTTAGGATTTTGTCTGGAAGAGTCGTTTGAGGACAACAGACCAGATTCGCCAGATTCTGTTTCTTCACAGGACAAAGCTGAAAAACACAGTGTTACCGTATTTGCATCCCAACCACATCCTGGTATAAGATTTCTTACATATGCAGATGTTGTGCGAGGCAGTACACATGAGTCAGTGGCATCTGTAACTGATCATAGGTCCCTCTCTCCTGACTCTCCTATTCTTCAATTCAAATCGCCCCATATTTCTTACGATGTAGAATTGTCAAGATACAGGTCGTTTACACCAGATTCAACAATTTCGGACTGGGAAGGTACCGATTTGTGTCTGGAAAGCCTCTTTGTTCAGACCAGACCAGAGTCCCCGCAGTCAGATTCATCAGACTTTGAACTTGATAAATTCTTTAGTAGCAGGGCATTGTCTCCAGACTCACCTGTTCCTCAGTTCATTTCGCGCCATATTGCTAACGATGTGGAATTTTTAAGGTACAGGTCGTTTACGCCAGAATCAACAATTTCGGACTGGGAAAGCGCTGATTTGTGTCTGGAAACTCTCTTTGATCAGACCAGACCAGAGTCCCCACAGTCAGATTCATCAGACTTTGAACTTGAAAAGTTCTTTCGTAGCAGGGCATTGTCTCCAGACTCACCTATTCCTCAGTTCAGATTGCCCCATATTGGGTATGATGGGGAATTGTCAAGGTACAGGTCTTTTACACCAGAATCATCAATTTCGGACTGGGAGGGTACCGATTTGTGTCTGGAAACCCTCTTTGATCAAACCAGATCAGAGTCCCCACAGTCAGTTTTATCAGAGTTTGAACTTGATAAGTTCTTTAGTAGCAGAGCGTTGTCCCCGGAATCTGTGTCTTCCGATTTTGACTTTTCGCTCCTTCAGGACTGGTTGGTAGACTTTAGACCATCCTCCCCGGAATCTGTGGCATCAGTTGAGCAGCATTCTTTTTCTCCTCACATGACATTTGGCCAGATGAAGGGTCAATGTTGTGACTATTATTTACGCCACTCTGAAAGAAGACCACAGTCACCTCTGTCAACATTGTCAGATGTTGAGTATTTAGGATTTTGTCTGGAAGAGTCGTTTGAGGACAACAGACCAGATTCGCCAGATTCTGTTTCTTCACATGAGAAAGATGAGGCACAAGCTGTTACTGTATTTGAATTCCGACGACATCATGGTACAAGATTTCTTACATATGCAGATGTTGTGCGGAGCACTAGACATGAGTCAGTGCCATTTCAAATTGATCATCGGTCCCTCTCTCCTGACTCTCCTATTCAATTTAAATCACCCCATATTTCTTACAATGTAGAATTGTCAAGATACAGGCCGTTTTCACCAGAATCAACAATTTCGGACTGGGAAGGTACTGATTTGTGTCTGGAAACTCTCTTTGATCAGACCAGACCAGAGTCCCCACAGTCAGATTCATCAGACTTTGAACTTGAAAAGTTCTTTAGTAGCAGGGCATTGTCTCCAGACTCACCTATTCCTCAGTTCAGATTGCCCCATATTGGGTATGATGGGGAATTGTCAAGGTACAGGTCTTTTACACCAGAATCATCAATTTCGGACTGGGAGGGTACCGATTTGTGTCTGGAAACCCTCTTTGATCAAACCAGATCAGAGTCCCCAAAGTCAGTTTTATCAGAGTTTGAACTTGATAAGTTCTTTAGTAGCAGAGCGTTGTCCCCGGAATCTGTGTCTTCTGATTTTGACTTTTCGCTCCTTCAGGACTGGTTGGTAGACTTTAGACCATCCTCCCCGGAATCTGTGGCATCAGTTGAGCAGCATTCTTTTTCTCCTCACATGACATTTGGCCAGATGAAGGGTCAATGTTGTGACTATTATTTACGCCACTCTGAAAGTAGACCACAGTCACCTCTGTCAACATTGTCAGATGTTGAGTATTTAGGACTTTGTCTGGAAGAGTCGTTTGAGGACAACAGACCAGATTCGCCAGATTCTGTTTCTTCACAGGACAAAGCTGAAAAACACAGTGTTACCGTATTTGCATCCCAACCACATCCTGGTATAAGATTTCTTACATATGCAGATGTTGTGCGAGGCAGTACACATGAGTCAGTGGCATCTGTAACTGATCATAGGTCCCTCTCTCCTGACTCTCCTATTCTTCAATTCAAATCGCCCCATATTTCTTACGATGTAGAATTGTCAAGATACAGGTCGTTTACACCAGATTCAACAATTTCGGACTGGGAAGGTACCGATTTGTGTCTGGAAAGCCTCTTTGTTCAGACCAGACCAGAGTCCCCGCAGTCAGATTCATCAGACTTTGAACTTGATAAATTCTTTAGTAGCAGGGCATTGTCTCCAGACTCACCTGTTCCTCAGTTCATTTCGCGCCATATTGCTAACGATGTGGAATTTTTAAGGTACAGGTCGTTTACGCCAGAATCAACAATTTCGGACTGGGAAAGCGCTGATTTGTGTCTGGAAACTCTCTTTGATCAGACCAGACCAGAGTCCCCACAGTCAGATTCATCAGACTGTGAACTTGAAAAGTTCTTTAGTAGCAGGGCATTGTCTCCAGACTCACCTATTCCTCAGTTCAGATTGCCCCATATTGGGTATGATGGGGAATTGTCAAGGTACAGGTCTTTTACACCAGAATCATCAATTTCGGACTGGGAGGGTACCGATTTGTGTCTGGAAACCCTCTTTGATCAAACCAGATCAGAGTCCCCACAGTCAGTTTTATCAGAGTTTGAACTTGATAAGTTCTTTAGTAGCAGAGCGTTGTCCCCGGAATCTGTGTCTTCCGATTTTGACTTTTCGCTCCTTCAGGACTGGTTGGTAGACTTTAGACCATCCTCCCCGGAATCTGTGGCATCAGTTGAGCAGCATTCTTTTTCTCCTCACATGACATTCGGCCAGATGAAGGGTCAATGTTGTGACTATTATTTACGCCACTCTGAAAGTAGACCACAGTCACCTCTGTCAACATTGTCAGATGTTGAGTATTTAGGATTTTGTCTGGAAGAGTCGTTTGAGGACAACAGACCAGATTCGCCAGATTCTGTTTCTTCACATGACAAAGATGAGGCACAAGGTGTTACTGTATTTGAATTCCGACGACATCATGGTACAAGATTTCTTACATATGCAGATGTTGTGCGGAGCACTAGACATGAGTCAGTGCCATTTCAAATTGATCATCGGTCCCTCTCTCCTGACTCTCCTATTCAATTTAAATCACCCCATATTTCTTACAATGTAGAATTGTCAAGATACAGGCCGTTTTCACCAGAATCAACAATTTCGGACTGGGAAGGTACTGATTTGTGTCTGGAAACTCTCTTTGATCAGACCAGACCAGAGTCCCCACAGTCAGATTCATCAGACTTTGAACTTGAAAAGTTATTTAGTAGCAGGGCATTGTCTCCAGACTCACCTATTCCTCAGTTCAGATTGCCCCATATTGGGTATGATGGGGAATTGTCAAGGTACAGGTCTTTTACACCAGAATCATCAATTTCGGACTGGGAGGGTACCGATTTGTGTCTGGAAACCCTCTTTGATCAAACCAGATCAGAGTCCCCACAGTCAGTTTTATCAGAGTTTGAACTTGATAAGTTCTTTAGTAGCAGAGCGTTGTCCCCGGAATCTGTGTCTTCCGATTTTGACTTTTCGCTCCTTCAGGACTGGTTGGTAGACTTTAGACCATCCTCCCCGGAATCTGTGGCATCAGTTGAGCAGCATTCTTTTTCTCCTCACATGACATTTGGCCAGATGAAGGGTCAATGTTGTGACTATTATTTACGCCACTCTGAAAGTAGACCACAGTCACCTCTGTCAACATTGTCAGATGTTGAGTATTTAGGACTTTGTCTGGAAGAGTCGTTTGAGGACAACAGACCAGATTCGCCAGATTCTGTTTCTTCACAGGACAAAGCTGAAAAACACAGTGTTACCGTATTTGCATCCCAACCACATCCTGGTATAAGATTTCTTACATATGCAGATGTTGTGCGAGGCAGTACACATGAGTCAGTGGCATCTGTAACTGATCATAGGTCCCTCTCTCCTGACTCTCCTATTCTTCAATTCAAATCGCCCCATATTTCTTACGATGTAGAATTGTCAAGATACAGGTCGTTTACACCAGATTCAACAATTTCGGACTGGGAAGGTACCGATTTGTGTCTGGAAAGCCTCTTTGTTCAGACCAGACCAGAGTCCCCGCAGTCAGATTCATCAGACTTTGAACTTGATAAATTCTTTAGTAGCAGGGCATTGTCTCCAGACTCACCTGTTCCTCAGTTCATTTCGCGCCATATTGCTAACGATGTGGAATTTTTAAGGTACAGGTCGTTTACGCCAGAATCAACAATTTCGGACTGGGAAAGCGCTGATTTGTGTCTGGAAACTCTCTTTGATCAGACCAGACCAGAGTCCCCACAGTCAGATTCATCAGACTTTGAACTTGAAAAGTTCTTTAGTAGCAGGGCATTGTCTCCAGACTCACCTATTCCTCAGTTCAGATTGCCCCATATTGGGTATGATGGGGAATTGTCAAGGTACAGGTCTTTTACACCAGAATCATCAATTTCGGACTGGGAGGGTACCGATTTGTGTCTGGAAACCCTCTTTGATCAAACCAGATCAGAGTCCCCACAGTCAGTTTTATCAGAGTTTGAACTTGATAAGTTCTTTAGTAGCAGAGCGTTGTCCCCGGAATCTGTGTCTTCCGATTTTGACTTTTCGCTCCTTCAGGACTGGTTGGTAGACTTTAGACCATCCTCCCCGGAATCTGTGGCATCAGTTGAGCAGCATTCTTTTTCTCCTCACATGACATTTGGCCAGATGAAGGGTCAATGTTGTGACTATTATTTACGCCACTCTGAAAGTAGACCACAGTCACCTCTGTCAACATTGTCAGATGTTGAGTATTTAGGACTTTGTCTGGAAGAGTCGTTTGAGGACAACAGACCAGATTCGCCAGATTCTGTTTCTTCACAGGACAAAGCTGAAAAACACAGTGTTACCGTATTTGCATCCCAACCACATCCTGGTATAAGATTTCTTACATATGCAGATGTTGTGCGGACCACTAATCGTGAGTCAGTGCCATCTCAAATTGATCATCCGTCCCTCTCTCCTGACTCTCCTATTCTACAATACAAATCGCCCCATATTTCTTACGATGTAGAATTGTCAAGATACAGGTTTGTTACACCAGAATCAACAATTTCAGACTGGGAAGGTACTGATTTGTGTCTGGAAAGCCTCTTTGTTCAGACCAGACCAGAGTCCCCGCAGTCAGATTCATCAGACTTTGAACTTGATAAATTCTTTAGTAGCAGGGCATTGTCTCCAGACTCACCTATTCCTCAGTTCAGATTGCCCCATATTGGGTATGATGGGGAATTGTCAAGGTACAGGTCTTTTACACCAGAATCATCAATTTCGGACTGGGAGGGTACCGATTTGTGTCTGGAAACCCTCTTTGATCAAACCAGATCAGAGTCCCCACAGTCAGTTTTATCAGAGTTTGAACTTGATAAGTTCTTTAGTAGCAGAGCGTTGTCCCCGGAATCTGTGTCTTCCGATTTTGACTTTTCGCTCCTTCAGGACTGGTTGGTAGACTTAAGACCATCCTCCCCAGAATCTGTGGCATCAGTTGAGCAGCATTCTTTTTCTCCTCACATGACATTTGGCCAGATGAAGGATCAACGTTGTGACTATTACTTGCAGTACTCTGAAAATAGACCACAATCACCTTTCCCAACACTTTCAGATGTTGAGAATTTAGGTTTTTGTGTAGAGGAATTTTTTGAGGACAACAGACCAGGTTCGCCAGATCTTGATTATTCACAGGACAAAGCTAAAATGGATAGCCTTACTATATCTTCATCTGAACCACTTCCTGATGTAAGATTTTTCACTCATGTAGAACTTATGCAGGGCTCTGCACATGAAAAACAAACACATGCTTCATCCTCTCTAAATTACTTGAAACCATTCTCCAATGAAAACTTGCACTCTACAACGTACACCAAGGAATATACAGTAAGACATAAGCCGTTTCTTAACCACTTAATATCACATGTGTATGATCCAGTTTATAAGGGAAAGGGCTCCTGTTGTAAAATATTTTCTGATATCAAGTCACAGTCCACACATTGACCAATTTTACAACCATTCAGTATATTTCCATCCCTCCATCCTGCCTGTCAGTGGATTCCAACCTTGTTGCGAGGAGAAAGTGCTAATGCTAATGCCCCTTTCAAAAATGACAATTTAAGTACAACTGAGGCCTAAATCTCAACAAAACAAGAAGCATAGCAGCAAGAGAGTATAATTGTAACATTAACTGAACTTTTTTTTTTAAAATAGAAGGATTTAGTGAAGATAAGGATTATTTATTTAGAATCATGGAATCACAACATTAAAGCAGATTACAAAAGGCTGAAAAAGACCACACCCCTAGATTTAACAAGCTGGAAATGCACTATTTAAGAAGTACAACTTATGGAGAAACCAACATCATATGAAATATTGAGAATGCATTTGAAAAAAGATAGACTTTAGGTTATGTAAAATTATAATTATATTATGCATAAAGAAAAAGGTTTAACTTAAACTTATTTGACATGTTATTTAACATGTTTTCTTGTCTTTTCTTTCTTTTTCTGTTTTTTTTTTTTCTTTGTCTTTTCTGTTAGGATTACAGACTTCTGCATCATGAGTTACTGAAATTGGAAAAAGCAATGTTGCGTGTATGAAAATAAAGAAATAATAATATTAATAATAATAATAATAATAATAAAAGTAAAATATATAATATATGTAAATATAAGTATGTAAAAAACATTAGAAGCATTGCAACAGCAGAGTTAACTTATTTGTTCCTATTCAAAACTATTTTTAACTATGATGATTTAAAAAATTCTTTTTAGCAGAATATGTAAATAGGCTTAATACAAAGAACATGGCAAGAAAAAAAATTTTTTTTTCAAGCTATGTGTTAAGGCAGGCCACTACATCACTGCATAAAGCATTTTTTTCTTATTTTTTGGTGTTCATTGTAAATGAAACCAAGCTGAATATGTTCTGTCAATTTTGTTCATCCTGTTGTGGAGCAGGCTTCATCTCCATGTCTGGACAGACCGCTACAGATGTACAAAGAGTCACATGACCCAAAAAGCCACCATCGATTGGTTACTTGTACTGTAAGCCAAATTTATTTTTCTTTAAGTCATGACCTGCCCTACCCTAATCAGAGGCAGAGTAGGGCGGGTCATGACTTCGCCATCCTGGGAAAAAAAATTGCTTACTGTAAAGTTGCATATTGTAGCCATGGGTTTGTAGCACTAACTAGTAACTAGGATGAGGGAAATGGTACTTCAGAATAAATGCACTGTTCCCAAGATTTTCTACATTTCAAAGTAAAACTTTTTTTTTTTGATGAAGTTGACCCAAATGCTCACCACTCATTCAGAATGAACCCACCATCCACTTTTTGATCCACACGTTGGGAACCACTGGTTTATGGTAAGCCACAAAAAAAACAGTGTGACATAATGGCCACCAGCTTTGCAGAACAATAATTTTCAGAGTTATCTTACAGTTTTCATAGCACTTAACATAACAAATGTGCAGATGAGTCTTTGTTCCCAGATGTTCCAATTACTGGTTCTGTTTTGCCAGAATGTCAAATCAGCACTGGCATGTCACCATCTGAAACAGATGACACAAGACCCACAAGTCCTCGCTAGCATGCAGTGGAATGTGAATTTATTGACATTCCTTCACTTACAGAGTATAGGGTACCATCACCTGAAATATTATGTACAGATGAGCGAAACCCTATATATTCGACCTGCTTGTTCAGTGACCAGAGGTCACCTTCTCCAGAATCATTTGCATCATTTGATGTGTTCATTTCCTGACTCAAAAATTCCTCACTTTGACTTTCAACTTTGCTATTACATGCATTTGTCAGAAAATAGATTTGTTTCACCAGACTCCATAATGCTAAAGACACTGTACTGATTCTTGTTCATGAGTCTGTCAATAACATGCCATCATAGAATGAGTACATGCAGTCATGTCTTGACTACTGGCTGTCTGAGTTAAGACCCTACTGCTCAAATTCTTGAATCGATAGGAGATTTAGATGAAGGTTTAACCAGCTGCCATCTTGGCAAAGTCTCCCAAATGAGACTGTTACCACAGACAACAGACTTGTATACAAGCCAGTCTGCAGGAGGTTAATAGCACACATTTGTGATCCAGTCTGTGAAGGAATATATTTCTATGACAAAGTTAATTTCTCTTAAGATGCAGCTGATAAATGGTCCAAGAAGCATGAAAGAACCACCTAACCCAACCAAATCTTGTCATTTTGAAAGCATGATACAGATTCCAAACCATTAAAGAATCTATCCCACTGCAGTAATTAATCTTACAGTAACAAATTTACATCCTGAAATGTTGATGCCACCAACTGGAACACAAGATTAGCCAGTTTTGCACAGTTGAGTCACATGCCATCTGTAGTACGAAAATTGGAATTTCATCATGTTGTCTGGCTGGAGAAGGCTGTCCATGAACAAACTCAAGCAAAGAGTGAATCAGTAAAACGAAGACCACTTGACAGACCCTGAATCACAATTAAAGATGGCACACACCCAAGATTTGTTTGGCAAGAAAAGACAATGGAAAGAAAATCCATGAGAGAGGACAAGAGCAAAAGTTCCTCAGTGTCGGTAAGACAGCACAAGCTCTTGCTCAGCAGAGAATGCAGTTTTGCTTTCAAAAGTAATAAATATGGCAATACATGAAGTATGAATATAGAACTCTTGCCTCAAGCTTTCACTAATTACAATGGCCTCACTGCCGTGCTGTGGCATGTTTGCATTAGACCAGAAGGAATGGTTTTTCAGTGAACCACAACTAATGGAAAACACTAAGACCCTGTCTTAGTGACATGACCTTTTTGTCCTGATATGGATTACTCTCAAAAGCTAGATAAGCTAATCAATGGACTTTGTTATACTTTTAGACTGCCTGACTTGATTGCTTCAAACCTAGAGATTCAAGTACCTTAATTATGACATACATTTTCTTTGTTTTTTTTTGTTTTTTTTACTATCTAGTTGCAAATAGTTGAATAGCGCTATTTAGATTGTAGATCCTAACAGCCATAAAAGTCTCAACCAACTGATGTACTTGCCACAGTTAGAGGCATGTAATGTCTGTACTGCTGCCGGTTTGCATTTCTGTTTGTAATGCATGGACTCCTATTGTTTTTATGACAAAGATAAAAAACAGATCACAGAGACAGACCGCTCCAATGGTATCCATAATGTTTCCTTACATGGTATAAGATGAGTTGCGGTCATATCCAAAAAACTCAAATTCAGAATTCAGATTAGGTTCTGGTTGCGTTTACTGTAATATTTTCACCTAGTGTAGTTGTGAATCATTTTTACAAAAATATGTTAGTGACCCAGTATGTCTCTGTTTAAATTTTGGGATATGGGGCAGACCTGAAGTAGAACAGACAGTAGTAGCATAGTAGCTGTGACAAATACTGTAAACTGGTGGTTTTAGCATTTTCATGGGTTTTAGCATTTTCATGGGAATCACCTTGCCCTAAACCTATGACAGGGCATAAACCATTTGCCTGTGTAAAATGACGCATGTCCACCTTCATGTTACACCAAATCCTGAGTTCATTTGTGCCCTGCTTTTATTATCACAAGATTATATTGTGTTATCAGTTACATACTCAACTGAATATCTCCAGACATGCTATTATCAAGAATATTTCAAAAATGTCTTAATTTTATTTTAATTACAGCATATCAATCAGTCATTACAAGTATATTATGTGTTAAATTGTATGTGGTTTGTTGGATAAACATAAGATACTATAGGAATGACCTAAATGCAAGTGGGCTACAAATGAATTTCTGCATTTGGGACACTGTCCTTGATAAATGCATGCCTCATTTGACTCTTCCTTTCTTCACAGGAAGGAAAGGAAATCACAAATCATATTTATTTATATTTTTCCCACTCTATTGTATCATTTTTGCAGGTATCAGCAGCATCTTCCAAAACAAATCTTTCAGAATCCACAAAACAAACAAATGTTGATTTAGAGCAGAATCAGCTCTTTCCAACTGAGACACCATCCTTGCCACATGATTCAAACACACTTTCCACTGAAAAAATAGAATTACCCATTCTAAGTACCTTTGACCCAAGTAAAACACAATGTGAAATCACAATGACCAGTCAAACTAGCTCACCACAGGAGGAAGAGGAAAAGCTGGTATTCCACAAACAAAGTGAGGATCCAGGCTTAGCTAAACTAAGCCCAGTAGCCCCAGACTCACTCTGTCAAACGGCTCAAGAAAGTCCAGATGATCAAATTGTCATGTCTTCAGAGTCCACTCCAACACCACCAGGGTCTGGGTCCCCGCAGCTTGACCAGCTGCTGTCAGATCTGGAAGAGATGAAACTTAACTTTGGACCAGAGACACTTGCTCCACCTCTGTCAGAATCCAGGGATGAAAGCCCTGAAGTTGACGAAATGTGTGAGTTTGAAGACCTTCCACCTGATGATCAATGTGCTTCAGAGGATAGAGATACCCTCAGAGTCAGTATGTCATCTATTATACAGGTTGCAGAAGATACTAATCAGACAGATGTAGCAGTCACAGCACCTGCACATTTCCAGACATCCTTTCAAGCCGAACCTGAAGTAGTCTCAGATACTCCTGATCTAACAAAAAACTCACGCCTACCATGTGTACCATCAAGTCTTGGCAGTGGTAAAGATAGTCGTTTATCAGCAACTGGGTCCTTTTCAATTCCAGAATCTCCCCAGTTAGATTGTGAGGTAATGGAACCGTCACTGAGCTCAAGTTTTCCTTCGGACATATTCCAGTCCAGCAAATATTATGAAAATGCTACAGAGATATTTTCTTCCCATTCTTTCCTCAAAGAATCTGGAACAACTCTTATTACTCTTGGAGAGGAAGATTATACAAGTGACTTTCTTCAAAATCAAGAAGAACAGGAATCATCTACATCACCTAATGACTCAAGGGATTTGACAGAAGAAGCATCGACACAGAGTATCCAAGATCAAAGTACACATCTATGGGAGGCAACTTCTGTTAAAGCCATTCACACTGATGATTTTTCTTCTCAGTCTCCTTCTGATTTAACTCCTGAGACAGTTATATCTGCAAGACATTTTAGCTTTGATGAACTGATGCCATACCCCTCTTCAGGAAACTCAGAGACATCTTCAGATGAGGATTGGTTGAGGACCAGTGTGCAACAGTCAGAAGAATCTCTGACTCTAGTAGACTATGAAGGTTTTGCCTCTCAGCTTACTTTAGTTAAACCCAATGCAGAGGTGACTTCATCAACTTCTGATGAGGAGTACAGCATCCCACCTGGGTATACAGAGACCTCTTCTACCACTACCAGCTATACCCACATACCCCCAGAATATGCAGAAGTTGTATATAGTGGTGCAGACAGCCCAACCTTTGAATACTCTGACCCAGAGCCTTACTTTGACTGCAAACAGGGTGTATCAGATTTCTCAGAGACTGAGCCTGATGAACCTGAGACAAGATCTGGGTCAAGTGGACATCAGCCTCAGGATCATCTCAGCCATGCTGGAGAGCAAGAAAAGGTGAATAGAAGAGCGCTGGTGTCCTCTGGAAGTGAAGATTATGAGGATGCTTTTTTTGTCCAAGAGCCTCTTCATAATATACATGAAGAGAGTGAAGAATTATTACACTATTCAGAATCATCTGATGAAGAATTCACCTTGTGTGAGCCTCCTGTCCGTGAAATGGGGGCATATGGTGATACTAATAAATCTCTGACACGGGTAAGACGAGATTTGGTAAACCATCCCAATTTGCAAGCTTTTCACAGAGCTGAACTTAACCAAATACTATATTTGCTTCAAAGAGGAATGACTGCTAACCCTCTGGCCACATGGATGGGATCTGAAACTCCTTATAACCCACATTTTCATTTTTATTTCCAATTTAACCAGTTCTAATTCAGCATGTCACTTGCCTTTAACCAGTAGTATCAATCATGTTAATAACATAAGCTACATACTTTTTTCTTCATCAGTAATGAGTGCATCAGTTCTTTAATTCAGTACAAGCATGGTATTTTTTGCAAACATTTTTCCAAGTTACAGACTGCTATGTTGTACTTTCCAATATGAGTAAGGATATGATAAGTCATTGTAAATACTCAAGTCAGTGGAAAGTGCACCATATCACTCTGCTTATTGCTTGCTTTGCTACAAACATACAGTAGTAGTATTCATATATGGTCATTCATTAAATCTTGATGGATTTGTGTTACTTGGTCAGGAGATCACTGCAGAGTTCGGATCAATGTCAGAAAGTTCAGATGATGAATTTGTGACCACCAGAATAGTGCGAAGGAGAGTTGTCATTCAGGTATCTGATTTAGCATGATTGGTGGCATTTTAAATGAGCATGGAGGGTGTGACCTTCAGAGTGCAACTTTAACCTGGTGAGGTGTTCATTGTGAAGTTGAAAGGTTTACTGTCTAACAACCATTAGTCTAATCAAAATTGGTGAAATCTGTGTGTTTGAAGATTGATGTAAGAAACATGCCACTTGATTTGCATAGATGGCTGAACCTCATAGAGATGTTTTATGCTGCTGTTAGCACTTTGTTGGTTGATTTGCCAACATATCCTTTTTTCCCTGAGAATGCAAGTGTGTTTCCTGTATCCCCTAGTCCCCATTCTCTCACTGAAATACTACCTAAAATGCAAGTTTTGTATCCTGTTTTTTCTCTAACACGCATTGGCATTTTATTTTTGAAGTGGAGAATTAAACATTACACTGATCCAAGTTCACATTCCTCATTATGCTTGTCTTTTTTCCCTTATAGGCTGATGAAATTCCCGACCTCCCTACTCAGTCAGTGATGGAAGAAAAGTACAAAGATGAAAATGGACACATCGTTGTCAAAAAGGTAAAGTATGATTGCTCTTTTTTTTAGAGCAGTATTTAAACTGAAAGTGACAATAGGCAGTAAAGCAACTTTGTGATTGTGCATTAATACAAGAGGCTCTTTGCTGCATTGTTGCTCCATTTCATTCAGAGACAGAGACCAAAATATGCCAATGGTTACCTTTTTCTTAAAATGAATGCCTCTCCACCTAATGGTCTTTGACCACATGACCTTCCTCAGGTTACCCATAAAATTATTCGCAAGTGTGTTTCCGCGGATGGAGCGGAGCATGAAGAGGTCTTATTAGATGGAGCTTCCCAGGGGTCCATCGGTATGGAAGAGAGAGATGGATACTCCAAGGTGGTGAAGCGGACTGTAGTAAAGAGTGAGGGAGACCATACAGAGGTATGTGTACTGTATATTATATGTGTGTGTTTATTATCATAGCCCCCAAATCCATTTTAACAGAAAATACCAGATATATCAACATTTATATTGGTAGTAGTTTATATAGGACAAAGAAAATACAACTAATAACCTTTTCTTTTAATCTAGGTAACATTTACTGAATGTGAGGGTTTCTCAGCATCAAGGCAGGAGACAGCTGAGGGTTGTAAGGTCAGTCAGGTAGAAAGGACAACAGTGGTGGACGGTGAAAGGACAATGATACACCAAGGTGATCCTTCCTTGGCTTCTGACCTCCCCTCAGCCCAAGAGGACTTTAAACAGGTTTGTTAATAACCTTGTCACTGTTATTTCCTAACCTAGATACACTGTATGTGATAAACAAATTGAGGATAGCAGCATAACGCTGTCAACATACCTCAACTACAGTACTTGCCAGTGTAGAAAATCAATTCATGTGCACACAAAGCAAATACCAAGCCTCTGGTTTTCATAGTTAAATAATTCCAAATTAAGTGAATATTGATTTCTCTTTTTCATGCCACCAGGCACTAGGTTATATAAGTGGTTTTACCGGATCAGAACTCCCTCATGTTTTAGAGAGAGAGACTGTCAAAGAAGATGGAACTGTGGTCAGGAGGTGTGTGTGAGTGCCAGAGTGCACTTGCTTGATTGTATTTCTGTGACTGCTTGCAGACTTGTAGGGTGAATTTTTAGAATGACAGCTGTGCTGTAAGTTTACTAGTTTTACTAACTGACGTATGTTTCAGTTGCTAACATTAACATTTTTGTATTCTTAATCAAAGAGAGATAACATAAAACAAATCTGATGAGATAATTGTGTGTAATTTTGTCATTTGGGAGAAAACATCAACAAATCTAATGTCTGTTGTACTATCTCTAAGGACAGTATGAGGAATAAAACAGTTGGCCCATTGTTGTCCCGTGCATGCAGTTGGAATGATTAATATTGCACTACTCAGTGCAGCTTGCATCCCACAGTTTTTCCATTTCTAACATTAGAGTGTGATTCAGTTCATGTGTGATTTAGTAAAGCCTAGCTTTATTCTATTAAGTATATTCTGTTTCTATTCTATTCTATGATTATTTTGGGGGTGTTTTGTATACAGCTGTGTATTATGACTCCTTAAGCCTCTCAGGGAGGACAAACAAGAGCAGGCACACTGTTGGTGCCTGATAGCCATTAGTATTCCACATATTCTTAGGTACTCCTGTCTGTTTGGAGTAAAATTCAATATGTGCCTCAGTGGTGGTACATTTTCAAGAACAAGTATTGGTATTGTAAAAGCTGATAATGACAAATATACAAACAGATGACAAATCAAGAAAAACACTGCTTAGAATAGGGAATGCAGATTCTTCCATAGAGGGCAGGGGTCAATGAAAATTCTGAATATCATGTGGCATTTGCACTATTAAGGTCTCCACCCAGTTGAACACTTTTTTGGATCAACATGTTAGATAGTGCTCTCCACCATCATCATCAAAACATCAACAGGGATTATCTTTGAAAGAATGATGTGCCAAAAAGCACTGAAGCTGTTCTGAAGGCCTGTGATGGCTCAACAACTTACAAAGACACTCTTTTGTTGGTTTTTCCTTTAAATTGTTGTCCATCGATATCTGTTTAGTGTGAGATTACATGAAACTTCAATGAATGTGTTGTTTGTGTGCTTTAAGTGTTATATCATATAATGTCTGCTGCTAGAAAGTAACTATGAAGTTGTTGTGCGTGTGATCACAATTGAATGCAGGATTTACAAAGCATGATACCCTTTGTGGGTCTTTTGTTTTACTTCTATGATATGCAGTTCAAGGATTCCAGCATCTGTTCATTTGATTTAATTTCTGCAAAGCCACATGTGTGTTTTTTGAGGTTGCTGACCATAGCGTCTTCCTCTGTTTGTCCCTGCTCCCCTCTCCATCTGTAGGGCCCACATGCGTAAAGGTCACACCCTCCGACGAACAGTGGTGAGGGGAGCTGGGCAACGAAAACAGGTCATTCTAGAACGAGTGGACAGCCCCAGAAAAGGCTCAAAACCACGTGATCTACAGCAGCATCTCCACCAGCTCTTTCACCACTACTGCAAAGAAGAAAAGGAGGACAATGATGATGAGGAGGAGGAGGAGGAGGAGGAGAAAGAGTAGAAGAATGTGTAACACTCTCTCCCACTCCCTGGCTCTGCCCATGCTAAAGTTCCCCCTAATCCTATGCATTAGCCACATGCAATCCCAGTGTGCACTAAGGCACCTCAAAGCTACCACAGTCTTCCCATTAAAGTCCTGGAAGATGACCTTATGTTCACAATTTTGGAGTTTTCTTCCCTGGCTGGTATTACGTATTCATGATTCCCTTTTCATGTTCTGATGTTGTTTTTCCTTTTTGTGACCAAAGAAAGCCTTCTGTTGTTTTCCTGATTATTTTACTTCTCATGTCAGAATTGTCTTTGATATTTTTGTCTTGATGCTGTGGTAGAGCAACAAAAAAAACAAGAAAACAGAGAAATGCTATTCACATCAACCAACTCACAAACCTCCTAAAGGTAAAGATCACTTTACCTGTGAAATACTGATACTGCTCTCTGAGTGGGTGCTTGGACTGAAAGACTATTTTTCACACTGCACTGCCTCTCACAACCAGAGTTTCTCAGATATTCCTATACTGAAAAACTGTCTCACTCACTGTACTAGCCTCTCCGCTCTTTTGATTCAGGTAGTCAAAATGTCACAAAGAGAAATCAGACTGTATCGACACTGAATTTAACTGCTGCTGCTGCTGTGTTTTGTGTAGGCCGTGTAATCTGTCTTTGAAAATTATATATTATCTATTATCTAGACATTACTGACATCTGTAGCCTAGGAATTAATTATCACTCATGTGAAGTAGAGCAGGCATGACTAATCAACATCTGTCATTATGATCCTAGCTTTGACTGCTTTGTAGTTATATGGATTGCCCCTCTGCCTCTCTCTCCCTTCTGTGTGTGTCTCTCTTTCTGTGTTATACTTTAATTCTATCCCATACAGTCTTTTTTTGCTTTTTTTTTTTAAATCATTGATTCATGACTCTTATTGTGTGGATGGTGACTGTGAGTGAGGTTGTACTGTAGGTATTGTATGTTTGTCCATGCATGAAGTTGAATACTGCACTGACAGCTGCTTTGAAGAGGGTGTCGTCTGAAATGTTTTTAGCTTTTAACTCTGTTGTCTGTCTTACCTTAGAGTTTATTTTTTGATTTTGAGTATAGAAAACCTATTTAATCTTTGTATGCCAATGAGAAGCTTCTGTTTATTAGGAAGTCCTTCAGAATTTGCCACTGGTGAGTAAGATTTTGACAGCTGTTGTGGAGACACTTGTCTGATATAACATTTGTGGTAAAGTGATCAGGTTTTTCTGCTTTATTTAACGTTAGCCTATATTAGTTTATCTTTTGACCCAAAGTGTTGGACCAGGTGTTGGGTGCGTGATTGTGAGTGAATGAATGTAGTAAAAGAGTGTGCACCAGTTTATGTCAGCAAAGAAAAGAAACATTTATTTTACACAAACCGTATTTGCACTCCTGAATGTCAGGAGGGAACACCTCCATGCTTTTTGTGCACAGGACATGAGGTATACAGTATATCTTAGTCACAGGGACAGTCTCATTTTGGCAAATGATAAATACAAGATGGCGATACACCAGACACAAGTATAATGACACTGGTTGAGAGCTCAAAATACCATTATTCACAGCTCTGAGCACTGCTACTGTATGTATCTACAACATGTAATGTATTTATTTCACTCTCACTGTTTACTTTGTGATTTAGAAACATGTAAAATGCAAACTAGTGGAAGTTCACTGTGACAGGTATGCTTTTAATTTGATGAATCAGCATCCCTTTTCTGTGATGATGACAGTTATATACATATACAATGCATATATAAATATCTATAAAGGCATGTATTACTGTATCAAAATTCAAAAAGACAAAAACAAAATGGCTGCAGTGTGTCTATGGCTGATAGAGAATAAAAATCTACAAATGTATATAGTGTTTTATCTTGTGTCTTGTGTTTAAAATGTAACTGCTGTCTAAGATGGTGTTGTGAGAGTCAAAGGGAATAAAGTATGAGAGAACATACTATATGCCATGCCTTCAGGCAGAATAATGGCAATCCAAATCATGCTAAATTTCTTGAAAAATTAATACTCTCAACAGTGTGGATAAAATTGTTGATGTAGGTCATTTTTTTTCAGTCCAACCCCAGTCTCATCTGATGACTACATGCATGGTAATGACGGACAGGCAAGTGCTTTCCCTTTCCCCGTGCACATTTATCCTGCCAGTGCAAGGATGGACCTGGCAACCTTCTGGTCACAAGCCCACTTCTCTGACCTTGGACATATCTGTCATACTTGTCTCCACATGTCCTTTAGTTGGTTAAATTTGACCTAACTGTGGTCCAGCTCTTCACCTAAAGCTAGACCCACGGACAAAAGTTGATTTTATTTTTAAGATCCCCTCCAAACATATTTTAGGATATTTAAAAATACTCTTGGAATTTGTGTCTAATACGGTATGGATGTACCCATTTTTATTAAGACACATTCAGAAATAATATCACTTCATAAACAAGGCAGCAGCCATGTCAGTGGAAGAAATATAGACATGCTGTCCATGCACAGAGCAGGTTGAAATCCACCATATTATAAGGAATTGTAATCATAGGATTGTCTTCCTTTGGTTCTCCACCCTCCAACTGATCTGCCTTTGAATACATAGTAATTATGCTAAAATGTTTACACTTAAAAAAAACCTTTTTTACTATGTATGAAAACCAGATTTGTCATTTGTCTTAACTTTTAATAATAATAGCAAGTGTAGGAGCAACTGGAATAAGAATACTAGCTGGCTAGAATTTTTATTAATAATGATAGAGGATGAGGTGGAGGGCTGTTCTGGGATGCCAAAATTTACTGTTGAGCGGTCTGGTGGCTAACAGGTAACAGGATTATTTAATCCTGGCCTGCTCATTTAAGATTCTGGACCTACATACTGTACCATCAGGGGAAGAAAAATCTAAATGTATTCATTGTACTTTATTCACTTGTATTTTACCTGAGAATAGTTGTCAATCGATATTACTCCTACAGGATGTAGAATTATATATATGCATAACTTTACATCGACAGGTTTGTTTAGCCCAGGCTTCTGGAATAAGTCGAGATCATAATACCTGTAATTATGTCTTCAAAACTGAAAAATTTGTTTTAGAAATAACAAACTGACAATTTCACTCTAAGGGAGTCCAACTGGTCTTTCAAAATTATGAAATTATAATTAAAGTTTCATTTGCATGGCACACCTATATATTCCTTTTGGGATTGCATATCATGCATGTATACCCAAAGAGTATATTAAGATAGAGCAAAGGTCACAAAGACATGATTCAGCTAATGAACTTGAAGTCTAACAGCAGTTCCCCTCCATCTCCTCCTCACTGGGGCAATAATGACCAATGGACAACACTAAACAAATGAATACGCACTCATGTATTTCACACCTTTTAGCTGATTTATTTATTTCTTAAACATGTTAAGCTATCCATTGCCGTGCTGGCAACAGGTACACACCATACAAGGAGTGGTGCATTGCATTGACATCATACGTTTCGTCAAAAGAAATGTTTACCGTATTTTCCCCTTAAAAAGAAGAGACAAAACCAATTGAAAAGAGCGAGCAGTAAGGATGACGAAGACACTGGCATTGTCCTGCAGTGGTAAGGAGACCACTGGCAAGTAGAAGCACTGATCATCAAGGAAGACATCCCAACATTTATTAAACTCCATCTTTCATTTGACTTTTTCACACTCTCCTTCACCGTCCTCTACCATCCTCTTGTCTGACTGCAAAGTTCTTCATTCCACAGCTTTTATGCGACTTCCAGACTTATTAGCCCAACTGTCAAGGTGACAATTAACCTGACTGAAGGTAGAGACTATAGTGCCTTTGCTCCATCTTCATCATCTCCACCTTCTCTGTGCAATTGGCAACATAACACACTGGAAATGACAAGAATAAAATGACAACAGAAAACCTACATACAGTCATACAGTACAAGTACAAACATGAAAAATGAGCTTGTTTTCTTCTCATTTTTATACAAAATGTAAGGGGTGCTTCAGCAACCAGGAGATGTATGTTTCCTCCTCTTAGATATGCGGTTTTGATATTTTCGCTAGATGTTAACCATAACTGTGTTATTGTTTTCACAACAGTTGCATGATACTGGAGGACATTAGAAACATTTGGGACAGGACTGATGCACAACATTAACAAATGCAAACAAACAAGTCAGTGATTCACAAATCAAACAGAAGATATTATAGTTTCATATGATCTTACTCACAATATCCCCCCTCCCCATGCACTACACAATAGTCTTGGATTTTCATATATTACATATATGCTACATTCTCTTATTTCTTATTTCACTGATATAAAGGCAAACATATCTCAATGCAAAGTGTAAGCTGCTCTGTTTTTCTTTACATTTAAATTAGTATTATAGGTTGAAGTCGGACAATTCAAATAGTATGACTTAGCTCATAGCAAACATAAATGTAGCTCATAAACTGGATTTTACGTAAACTCTTAATTCCTCTGATAGCAAGAATAGCAATTTCAATGTTTGTTTTTCTTTTTATCAATAATCACAATGTATATACATCACCAGAACTAAAGCAAGCTCAATTTTAACATTCTGATCTTCCAAATGTTTTTGTATTGCACACACATAAATACACATAAAAATACAGAGCTAATTTTTGGGAGAGGTTACAGTAGTAGATTTTTAAACATCTCTATTTTATATTTAAAATGCATACCAAAACATCTTAAAAAACAAACAAACAAAAAATGTCGTCAATATGTTCGTTTCATAATGTCCAAATACGGTGTGCAGCCACCCAGCGGTGGTTTCTTGAATGATGTCCATTAATAAAATGCCATAACAATAAAATGTATTAATACTTGTGTCCTGTGCGATGTCATGTCCTTATAGACGGGTCAGCGGTCAGAGAGCAGTTGCAGGTTGGCTAGTTGACTGCCCTACTCACAGATTTGCTGATGGGAATTTTTTTTTTGTTGTTATTTTGACCACATGATGATATTCCATTAACTGCAAAAAGAGAGAGAGAAAGAACATAAATGTCAATCTACAGAGCAATGAAAAATAAATAAAATGCATAAATAAATAATCAAACCAGTAGTTTCACAACAGACATTTTGACTTGTCATAGTATGAAAAGCAAAGGTGTGATTAATAACATTAATGATGAAAATACCAAGACCTTGAAACTGAAGCAGCTAAATGTTATTCAGCCATCGTTAATTTTATTATTTACACCTGTACTTTTCCTTCTCTCATGTGTCAAAATGTCTGCTGTGTAAAAGGCCTTGTGCATGCAGGCTCATTGTCATTACTTACTGTGAATCTTAAAGCCCCGACCAGCCTATGGTCCACCCACACAGGCGTTTTCAATATCTTTCCCTAATTAGACCTCATATCAGGACTGTGTGGGTGTTTACAGGCTTGGCAGCCATCTCCCTGACTCTCCTGTCACTTTTGTTGCACCTATTAAGGCAGGACAATTTACACCTTCATGATTTGTATTTGTTAATGAGGTTTGGTGACTTTGGGTAATTCTCAGCAAAACACCACCCAACATTAACCTACTGCTGTTCAGGTCATATCATAGTTATCTTAATCACATGCTTCTATAAACAGTGCTCACATCAACATCCAGGTCGTAATTACAACTAAGAAACTTTTCTGAAAGCTCTGATGTATCCATCTTAGTGCTTATTGAAATGGAAATGCCTCAAAACCAAGCAGACATGGACTTCTCAAATTTATCGTTTAATGTGAATAAACCTAAATTTAGTGGATGTATTGTAATAATGTCAATGCATAGGATTTTTAAGCCTCACACAACCAAGTTTTCATTGATGTGAATGCTCACAAGTCTTCCCCCACTACCATCCATCCCATATAACGTGAACACATTATAATGCTGTGTTCACATTATATGAGATAGATGGGGAAGATGCCAAAGTTTACAACTGGCGAACGTTCACATCATTAGGCAACTCAAGGCGGTTGTATGATTACAGAGCTGATCAATAGATGGTTAAAAATGACTGCACACTGATAACATAACACTATATCCATTAAATTTGGGTTTAATCACCATGAACAATGGACTTGGCTGATGTGAGGTGTCCCTGTTTGCTACATTTTCAAGTACTTCTGTATTATGAAGTGGCAAGTCGGATACATCAGCTCCTTCATAAAAGTCCAATCAATAATTCCAGTATGACATGAACACGGCATAAGCAGTCCAATTAGCTGGAGTAAGTGAAAACACATGTATGTGTGTGTGCGTGGAAGGGATATAGTTGGAACAGAGTAGTCACTAAAGTGATTAATTACAACTGTGCTTGTTCAGCTCTGACAAGTCAAAGCATTTGTCATGAAAAAGGCCTCTTCAGCCAGCTAGATATTGTACATTATGGAATGAATTCTCAAATTAAAGAATATCATTGCTCTTAACAAGCTTTGCAATTATATCTTGGTTAGTTCATTTAAAAGAGTAACTAATACTGGGCTAATGAGCAGTGTTTAATTAAAAAAATTAACAGTGTACTGACACACCTTAGAGTATGCCTCTACATCACTGCAGCGAGGTGAGACATTAAACCAGCAAAAGGTCAGCAACAACAATATTTCCTGTGAAGTTTCTCATTAATCAAGGTTTGTACTGTGTATTGCTTACTGTCTCTTACTGGGAGGGGATGCTGGGTGAGCCGGAGCGGTGGAAGTGGATGTTCTGCCACTTGCCGTCGCGGCGGTGCCACACACGGGTCTCTTCAGACTGCATGGTGCGGGGCATTCCAGTGCTATCCATGTACTGGGTCAGCCGAATATAGGCGATACACGCAGCGTTTTCCCCAATTAGGTGCACATGTGGGTTCAAGAGGATGGTGTGCACCGGCTTATTCCCTTTAGACAGAGCTGGAAATTAGACACAATGGTTGGTTACAGAGAGCAAATGTATTGTAGTATGACATATTAGGTGAAATGAATGGATATCATCCTCTAACATGGGGTAAGAATAGTTGAATGGGGGGTACAGCTGCATGGCTGTTCAGAAACTAAACACTGATCCTACCTTAGAAGAAATACTAACTGATAACTAAAAAAAGAGTCACTAAAAGTCTCCATATGTATGTGTTGGATAGTGGACAAGCACAGGCTTGCCAAGAGATTGAGGTTTCTGGGACATATCTGGTTTATCTGAACTATTTTTACCCAGACAGAGGACATTCTGCCATTTATAGCAGTCATTATTCATTCGAGATATTTTGCTCCAAGATTAGTCCATAATCACAGCCATGCCCTTTTAGTGTACTGTATTGTGATATCAATGAATATTGATATGAAATCAACAATGTAGACCATACCCACTGCTACACTATTGATACTTATACTTACTCCATACTCATTCCTGCATTGGGGATCTTTTTTAGTGTCAAAATGTTGATACCAATACAAATGTATGTTTACTATAGCATTTTAACCATTATCTCTGTACTGCCACTATGCTTTATCAGAAGTACTTATCGGAGGGTCGAACAACTTCAAACCACCTCCCCCCACACCTTTCCGACATAGGAATTGAAGGGCTATGGCCGACACTTTATGTAACTTTTTCTCCCCTCTCTATGATGACAGGCTTTTCACCATGCCCTCTAAGTGTGGCTATTCAGAACAGTTGTAAACAATTTGCCTTCCAAAGTGGTCGGACAACACATCGTACTAACTAGCTCTTTTCAAGCATAACCCGGCCTTTATGGCTGTACCTAACCTGCCCACTGGGTTATCTCAGAGAGTTCCCTGCACAACTGCTTCCCATTAACTGATTACATCTGCCCTGCACAGCTGTTGCTTCTCTGCTCATGCAAGTGTACAGTACCAGATATTGATACTGTATAAAGATAGCTCTTTCAAGAGGGAAGTGGATTTCTATATATATATGTTGTGGATGTTCTGCCTGCATGTTACATTGTGGGACAGTAATGCACAAAACCTTATTGAAAATTTGAGTGACCTTAGTTCTAGCTTCTTCAAGTGTACTTCAATTGTGTTTTTTTCAGTGCCTATACTACATACTCAAAACACAGTCATGTGTGGTGTACAATTAATGTATACCACACATAGTTGTAATGCAACCATTTGTCAGCACATTTAATTCAACAGATGAGTTCTCCCCACTAAGAATCAAACAAGGAGGTCTTCCCACTGTGATTCAGTACAAACTAATGCATTTCGTAATTCATGAAAGCACATTAGTAAAAAAACAAGTCATTGTGTAAACCCTCCAGTGCAGCTGGAAAAAATTCCAGCAGACTGATACGAATGGAAAAACAAAATCCTTCAAAAACCAAATTCTCTTTTCAGTGTCTGGTTTTGGGTACAGAGCCAGCTGGCTACTTGCACCTTTTGGCACAACCCCAGACCAGCAGCTACTACAACTTTCGACTGTTCTGGACAACAACTGTAAAACGTTTTTGGCAACTTGCACCCAAGGGAATGTCTTGATGATGCTTCTAAAATTTATTTTTTTTAAATTTATTATTTTGCCATAATCATTTGTTTTTCAACTCACCATTCTCAAAGTAAAAGCGGTGAAAGTCATGTCCTTCCACCAGGTTGCCCAGGGCCTCAGGCTCAAAGGAAGTCAGACCAGGGTCACAAATCTTCCTGTTGGATAAAAATAAAAGACAGAATTAGCAAAGGAAGTAAGCACATCATCATATCCAGTTTGATGTTACAGTACAAATGCAGAATAAAAGAGACTTACGCATAGGCCTCAAAGTCTCCATTGTTGATAGACTCAATCAACTGCTCGGTGACTTTGATAATTTCCTGTTTGCGAGCTAAAACACAAGATCACAGAACATCATCAGCTGCACAAACTGATATGAAAATTGTTAATGTTGTCACTGAATTTCAGGCAAATATAGCTCTGAGTGCAGAAAAAAGGAAATCTGACATTGAATCAGCTTCAAATGGGTTCTAGTCTACAAATTAGCAGGACTTCAAACTTATTAGAAATGGAAGGCACTCGAAAAAAAAAGTATTTCACAAAAGTTCTTTTGTTTCATGTCTGTATAACAAAACAGACAGCCTCCCATGACTAATAGTGATACCAGGCAGGGAAATGCAGGATGACACAATTCCTTTCACCCAACAAAGCTCAAAATGAACAAAGACAAACCAATACTCAGATGCAAGAATTTGCTACAAAAGCAGTTTCGACTAAGTAATGTTGAGTTACCTTTATTGTTATTGGTGCAGGCTGGGGGATATTGAAAACATTACTTAATTTGTGCAACAAAAAGACACGTTAAATAGTAAAAAAAATATCAGTCTTTCACCTGTATTGCCTTCACAACCATAAGCTACAATATGTGTCTACATGAAGTGTGCATTTAAGTCAGCTCTTTACTATGTGAGTCAATGTTTGGGTAAGTCAGAACAGAAGGCATATGGAGGAGTGAGAAGAGAGTCTGTATTTATGAGACATGAATAGGTAGCAGAGGAGAATCTTCTTCAATCAAAATAGAGAGGAATAAATCAGACGGAAGGAGCAGAACTCTAGGGGTCAAATACAAAGGTTTTATTTAAATGGGGAAGAGGTAGTCTATGCAGCAAGGTGCAAAAATCTCAACCAGGGAAATAAATTGAAAACTAGGGACACAGGATTTTGAGACACTTTACATGGAGAGAGTAGTTTCCTCCAGTGATGACTGGGAAAGATATGGGGAACAAAACAGGACATCTCCCCCACAGTGGAGGGACTTACTCTGAACTGAGGAGGTGGGAGTCTGCCTCGATTCAGACATCTGTGAGGAACGGCTCTTAGAGCTCAAGATATCGCTTACTAAGCTGCCCAGACGAAGGGCTGTAAGAGGTTGCATGGATGGGTGTCAAGAATGTGTGTTGGGTGGGGGATGTGACAGAGATCAAGGTTGTTTAAGTCGTTTGTGTGCATGAACAAATGCAAGAGAGGGATTGTGGGGGAAAAATGATATTTTCAACAAAACAGAAGAAAGGAAAGAAAGAAAGAAGTAGAAATGTAAGAAAGAAGAAACATTTAGTGATAACATTAAAAACGTATGCAAAACTGAAAGAGCAAGCCGTGTTAACCAATTTCAGCATCAATGTCAGACATAAATTGGAGAAACACAAGGCTGCGAGGGAGGATAGGACAGAAAAAGAACAGGGCGGACTGCATGTTGCAAGAGAAGCTGACAAGCAGAGGGATGACGCAGTGGATCATTTGCTGTACATTTTTACCATGTTGTAAAACAGAATGAAGAGAAACATACAGAGGAGTAATCAGTCTGGCTGGAAAAGGTTAGGATCAACTGATGAAATCATACAGTGTATTTGAGAATTGTAAGTAAGAGAGCCAGCAAAAAAACTTGAATTTCCCTACCTTTAACATCTTCATCTTCTATGGTGGTGTTGGCACTCTCAATAGACTCCTTAAGAATGACAACATACATATTTTAGTATGTATGCATGACTAAAAGAGCATAATTTGTGTGCCAACTGGAATATTGGGGGGAAAAAGTTTCAAATAAAATAATCTCAAACTCAGATTTAACAATATACGATGACTTAAAAATAAAATTTAAACATTTGATTATGTGGCAGTACTACAGTACTTGTATAATACTATTATTAATTCTTAGTCCTAAAAGAGAAGGCCCAAAGCTCAGGACCAAACCATTTTTAATGTCAATATATAAATTTTAAAATGAAAATATTTGTTGTATTTGTTGTAATACCTTGTTTCCATCCACAGGATTGTGGATCACAGTCGTCTGTGGTTCCTAAAGAGATCAAGTGAGAACCTGTGTGAAGACATGTCTAAAGGAGTCCAGAAAAGGTATGATGGCACAGATAGACTGTTAAGAAGGTAAAGAAAATGTGTCTGTGTGTATTGGTAGTATTTGAGTATTCGTGGTTTGAGAAGGTAGTCTATGACTTAATTTGACCTCATTTTGATCTATTTATCTATCTATAAATCTATCTATTGCAATACATCTGACATTCATTCTTTTTAAATTACCCTCTTCATGGTTTTATTTTTCTTCCTGTATGGTATTATTGTTCAATGTCATTTTATGTATCTACTTTTCTCTTATCAGCCCTCACCAGTGTCCTGCCTCAGTAATCAGATGTCTGGGATTTTGTAGAATCGATCCTGATCCTGCTCAGTCCTTCTAATCACTCACCCAGATTACACTAGATTATAACATCAGCAACCTGTGTGTGTGTGTGTGTGTGTGTGTGTGTGTGTGTGTGTGTGTGTGTGTGTGTGTGTGTGTGTGTGTGTGTGTGTGTGTGTGTGTGTATGTGTGTGTGTGTGTGTGTGAGAGAGAGAGAGAGAGAGAGAGAGAGAGAGAGAGAGCATGTGGGCACAGACAGGATGATGAGGAAAGGAGGATAGAGCGAGAAATAGATGTCATGTGCCTGTGTTCATGCGCAATCAATTTGACAGCAAATGGAAGGACAGAAACCCTTTGACATCATGCAGAGCAGCAGTCATGTGGCCTGACGTCAATAACCAGTCAGCAGACACCATGCGAAAGCCAATCAGTGATAGCTAAACCACTTGGGAATATAGCATCAGAATGAGCCTAGGAGCCAACATCACCTCATACTCCATCCATGCACAGACAAACAATTTTCACAGTAATCCCTAAACACATCCTTGGACGGCTACTACAAGAAGTTTACTATCAAATGCAACACTGACAGCGGTAAGTTACATTTCATGACATGGGAGGAGCACATGCATTGTGTAGGTGTGTAAGGAGGGAGAGAGGAGGGGTTCTTGCAGAGAAAAAGGGGACAAAGAGCAGAGGGTTTGAGGTAAAGGTTGTCCCTAACTACAGATTTAGAACCACACTGGTCGAAGCCCAATCCAAACATGTTTATAAAGGCTTATTATTTCAGCCTGACATTAATGCTATACAGATCCAGCAAATCCAAACTGGCCAAGCTCTATATGCCTCATGCATGCTCTGCTAATTCAGATGAGTGAATGAACACATCAGTCTGAATTATAAATACGTTATCTTTAATGGTTAGCAGTATCAAATATGCTGGAGCTGGACATGCTGCGCAGTCACAAAAGCTTTTACACACTATTTCATTCAGGGATAGCCCACAGTTGAGCTAGACGTCTGTTTCACCCCATGTTAGTACCCATGATATATTCTATATTCTCATACACCTGGTTAAGAATTTAATTCTTATCAAGAAAGGCTGAGATCAAACAGGAAATGATGCAACCCTGTGTGAAAGGGTGAACCTGTACCTCCTCCACGGTGGGATGTGAAGTGGGGAGGTGTGAAGGGTTTTGTGGATGAAGGTGTGGTGACGCTGAGTGTGTATACCAGTGCAGGGGCAGGGCCAGTGTCTTTAGGACTGGTCACTGTGTTGGCTTTGTTGTTGACCTGCAGGGGGTAGTGTAGAGGGGATATGACACATACACACACACTGACTAAGGTCCATTCCAAAGTGATCATCCCAACTCATGTGTGCCAAAGATCTGCTGAGGGTTACATTGTTAACAATCAAGACCTCTTTATGGAATCTACGTACTTTAAGAAGCAAGAGGGTTGATGCATTGAGGAAAGCCCCAAATTTCTGAATAGATAACAAATTTTGACTGAATTCAAAACTTGGGAGAAGATAAGAGGCTGTTAGTGATAACAGGAGAACAGGAGACAATTGGAATGTTGTTTTGACCACCCTCCCTGTCTGACAAGTTAGCGCCAAGTACAAAAACATTTACTTGAAAGCTGACAAATAAAGAAATAGGAAACACTGCTGACAGGCCAGCTTAGATATTTCCAAAAAACTTTCCTCATCCATTTATATTATTGTAGATATGTATCAGTCCAACCTTTTACTGAAAGACAGACATAAAAATTGAATAATCTAAAAACAAATGTGGGCAAAACATTTTCACTGAATGAATACACTCTTCTACCATTAGCTGCCTACAAATAAGACATTGTATGTAAGTAGTTGTCAAAAATTGTAATAAAGGAAATCAATACAGGATTTTTTATACATTTAGTATGTCAAAAATCTACTACTACATATTTCACATTTCTCATTGCAGACATATCCCTTCATTTTTGACTCTGCTCTCTGTGAGGGCTACTTTTTATTCTATTCTGCTGTAATGTGATGGGGGTCACATGAATGACGAATAAACTCCCTGGAATGGGCCTCCCAATGTGACACACTGTAGGCCTGAGAAAGACCCAAACACTGATTCATACAATGTATTCAGAGGTCCAATCTCAAATCAAGATTCACTTACATGTAAAACAGCCACATTGAATTAGTCAGTCATACAAAACTCTCAACATTGTGTATGTGCACACACACATGTGAACACATGCACCTCTGCATCAAGTGTTATTTTCAGACCGAGCCCTAAAAACACAGAGAAATAGGATAGGGCACAACGGGTCTCTGTAGTTAAGATGAAATTATTATGGAAAATATGAGACATGGTCCATTCAGAAAATAGAGACAGGAGGAAACACCAAAGGTTTTTTTTTTGTTTTTTTTTTTTGTTTTTTTTTAAAAAAAAAAGGATGTTTAAACTAGATATGTAACTCATACAAAATCATTGTGGTCTGCTATGCCACGAGAACAACTGTGAGATCAAGCTAAGAAAATAACAACCACTGCCCACTGCTTTGAGAGACTGTCCCTGAATGATGATGTTGTTAAGTGCACAATGCATAATAATTATCTATAAGGCTCCTCAGACACTGAACGTTCCAGCAGACTAATGCAAGAAACTAAGTGATTTCTTCACTTTGCAAAGCAACTCACCTTAACACCGTCTGCCTTCTTGTTGAGCAAACTCTTGGCTGCTGTAAAGGGAAAGAGACAACACTTCAACATGAGAGTTCACAAACTGAGTCCAAAGCCTGAGGCCAAACTATCATGCAGCAAGCATATCAGTCTACTGTGCTTATCTTCAAACTCCAGGTGCAAAATCCAACTCCAACATCCATAATGCAATGCAGCTGACGCTCCAAATGGCATCATCATTTATGCAATATTGTTCTCCTGCTACATACTAATTCATTTGTGAGTGGCTGAGGGGCAGGTAGTTTATTGATTGTGTATTTAGCAGGTGATGAAAGGGATAACCAACCTATTTCCAACAGACTCGCGCAGCATTCTTAAATTGACATTTGCACACATGAACATGCACTTACCTTCTAGCAACCATACATACAGTTCCACCAATTCTTCTCCCTCTATTTCTCACGGTATTAAGAATCCAAATACTAAACTCTGTTTCAAAATACATGCTGTATCCTGGTATAAATTTCTGATCTCATATCATCACTTTAGCAAGCGTTGAGGTTCAATATTGCTCTTTCGACTCCCAAACACCTCATCTTCATGCATATGTGATCAGCTACTAGAAAAGTGAAAAAGTCTAAACATCATTAACTTATTAGTTGGGCCCAACCCCACCCACTTCATCCCATCATTCCAAAAATCTTACCTCAAATGGATACCACAATCCAAACAAAAGAAGGAAAGAAAATTGAAAAAAGGAAGAAAATGATGAATTAAAAAGAGACACAAATGCACTGATGCATTTTATTGTAGAATGAAGAGAGAAAGCAGGCCAGTAAGAGCCTGAGAAAATAGAGATAGGTCAAAGAAAATACATGCAAAAAGGTATGATAGAAACAGAGTGGAAGAGCATCAGCTAAAGAGGAGAAAGATAACGTGAGATGACTCTGTTTACCAGTGGCATCTTTGCACCAAGATCATCTTTATTCTATAGATAAACAGATTGAAGGCATTCAAAAATAGGTAAAAAAGCATCAAAAGTTTGATAGTTTTCATATTTTTACTTATTTTGTAGTGCCTCTGATCTGTTTCCTCATAATTAGAAGATGAATATTTAAATGGATGCCTAACCATACTGTCTTCAACATTAAAGGCTAATGAGCAGTTTTAGTTTATAAGTTGTGTTTGGGGGACCAGGTCTTGTATGGCAGGCTGTGAAAAACATACCTGAGAAGTTTCTTGTGACCAGCAAAGTGGTCAAAATGGCTCCCTGCAGTGATAGAAAAGAAGGAAAGAAGGAGGGAACGATGATGGAGGTAAGGAAAGAGGAGACAGAAAAAGGAAGATTGGTTATAAGGTTACAGCAAGAGAGAGGAGCACAGCAAAAGGGTAACTTGAAGGTTTCAGATAACAAGTCATCATTTTACTGAGTTACCCCAAGAAGTCTTGAGTGCGGAAGACAGAGAGAAGGGGAAAAGAAAGATGGCTGGATGGATTATTCTACATAAATAGAAACATGAATGATTGCCAGAAGTCTCACCTTGAGTTTCCTCCTGGCGTTGAATTTCTTCAGGCACTCCACAGTCTCCTGCCTGTGCATCATGGAGGCTACAGTGGACCGTTGCTGCATTTGAGGATTAGGAGAGAATGATGTGGATGTTTTGGCAACAAGACTGTGGAGAGTTATGTGTTATGTGTGTTTGTAGAAGTTGAATAATATAACAGAACTGCCAGTGAGGCATTCTGTTACTACAACAGTTTATGATTGTCAGTGTGTGGGTCTTTATTTCTGTTTTGCATCTGTATTTCTTTGTGTTACTGCTTCTCTGTTTGTATGTGCGACACATACGCAGATCCAAGGGTGTTTGAGGGCCTCTGCAGCAGTGATGCGTTTACTGGGGTTGATGGTTAGCATCTTGTTGATCAGATCTTTGGCCTCAGGGGTTACAGTGTCCCACTCTGGGGATGGGAACTGTCAAAAAACAACACAGTGTCAATCACTCATTACAAAGCTAAAGCTAATTAAAATCGAAACATTGCTACACACATTGATAATATCCTTCTTGTAATGAGGCAAAAAAGAAAAACCTGGGTGAAGGGTCAGAAAATGACTGCTTATAATAGACTACAGCCATACTTATACACATTGGTGCTTTGAGTTATGCTTACGTCATCATACTTACATGCATTCAATGCTAAAATAGTGATATTCACCATGCTTGCCATTTCAGTTTAGCCTATTAGCATGCTAACATTTATTAATTCATACTAAACACAAAGTAGGGGAGAACGGGGTAACATGAGCTTCTTTTTACATTTGATGATTTTATTGCAAATGAGAGTGTATTTGTTTCAAATAATAGTAACTATATATACCTCAGGTTGTTGTGTGCCCATGGAAATTAAAACAAGTTATCTAATTGTTATGGTTTTAGAACAATGACCCATCAAAAAAAGTTAGTCCTATGGCACAACTTACCCCAAGGTGGGGGTAAAATGAGCATGGGGATGGGGGAAATTGAGCGCTCTATGGGTAAATAGTGTTACCATTAAATACTGATATAAAAATTGTACAAAATCAAACTAATTTGAGATCATTTTGAACTTAATTAATGCCATCAATTTAACAAACATGTTACCTTAACGTTTTCAGTAAAGATTAAACTGTGATCTTTGTGTGTTAGCCACAGAAAGAATGTGTGTGTAAATGTGCTTTTGTGTATACAGAGACGGGTGACAAATTAAAGGAAAAACTGGTCCAGGTCTGAATGCTTGACCCCTACAGTGAGGGGATCTGGTGGCTCTGTTATGCTTTGGGGGGCATTTTGCTGGCATGGTTTGGGTCCACTTGTCCCCTTAGAAGGAAGAGTTACTGCTAATCAATACAAAGTTGTTCTGAGTGATCACCTTTATCCTGTGATCAAACATTTCTACCTTGATGGGAGTTGTTTCTTCCAGGATGACTGTGGTGGAAATTTAAGATGAATTCACAGAGTGCAAGTTGTCTTTCAGAGTTTTATTGCAATATCCAGAATATATATTTGCAAGTCTAAATCTCCTAGTGTGCTAGGCTGAAGAGATACTGAATGAGGTTCAGTGTTGGTATTTGCATATACAGCCACATGCATCACAATCATCCTATATTCATCACCCTAACAGTTATTTTTAATTAATTCACCGTATCTCTAGGGAGTTTCTTTCGGTCTCTGCTGAGAATTAAAAGTTGAAGGCCAAATCCTTATCTGCCTTTCCTCCCTGGACATTTGCTCTAAAGTTACAACGACCGAGTCCCACACTTCACCTTTGATGGTATCTGTTAGGAACATGTAACATGTGTATTGATGCTGTTCTGGTGGCCCAACACGTTACTAAGACACTTTATGTTGGCTTTTCCTTTAATTTGCCACCCTTCTGTATGTACAGCATGTTTGTGTGTGGCTTAAACTTTACATCAGTCAACAATTAGGTATTTAGTCATCAACATTGTAATACTTTAAACAGTGATCAAACATTAACTCAACCATCAGCCATTGACTCAACTTGCTGCAATGTCACTGGCACATTTTACCCCACTACATTCATTTCGACAGAACTGTTTCACACAGTGGCTCAGATCCACAGTTATGCTAAGTTTATGACCTTGTTTTGTAGCTTACACTGACTTAAATCAACATGTAATAACGTCCAAAACTTGTCTTTTTTTAATTAAGATACAAGACTGATAACTTTAGTGACATGATCAATTCACTTGGCATGACAAAAATCTTTTTTTTTTGCTCTGTTTTGCTGACCACTCTCTTCATGTGCTTGAGTCCAAGACATTACAACATTACATTGAGTAATGTGAACTATACTTTCTTAATTTGTGATCACATGATTAATTTTGCTTATGGTTATCTAGATAAAGGGGGTGGCTCATTATACCCACTGGCTCTATTTACCCTGTTCTCCCCTACAGCTGAGGCTAATGGGAATGTCATTAGCTCTGCAGGTATTTGGTCAGAAAGTAAAGTGTTATTTTGATAAAAATTGTGACATGATGAAAAGTTAAGGGATCACCAAAGTCATGAGGACACATTCTCTGGGAACCATGATTTTGTGCCAATCCATTCTGTAGATGTTGAAATATTTAGCAGGATAATTGAAAACTTTGGTGGTGGCACTAGAGTAAAAATCTTGGGATCATACAGATTCAGCCTCTTGGCACCATGGATATATGTACAATAAACTAAATTTCCTGGCAATCCATCCAATAAGTTGTTAAGCTATTTCAGTCTGGACCAAAGTGGTGGACCGACCAACCAACATTGCCATCCCTAAGCCAGGCAAGCAGCTCTAAAACATTCAGACTCTCCTAAGTGATTGTGTACGTGTGTGTCGTATGTATGAGCACACTTACATCATAGGCCCCAGCCTTGATTTGTTGGTAGAGGCGGTGCTGGTCCTCATCCCAGAAGGGAGGGTAGCCCACCAGCAGGATGTATAAAATCACACCTGGAAGTGAAAGATGTGACATGTGAAGTTCAGCATGTTAATAGCAAATCCCTATGTACTGTAGCATTGTGTACTGATATCACCTTTAACCATTATTCACCAACAAAATAACATTCACTCATTCAACACAGTACAAAACACTTGAAACAACATGAAGCTAACACCTGACCAGGTCAGACAAGGCCATAGATTGAGGATTGCTCCAGCATCAAATTCATACCAACAGTGAGAGAACTCAAATGTTATTTACCACAAGCCCACATGTCAACTGGTTTCCCATATGGGTCTTTCCTTAGAACCTCTGGAGACAAGTAGCCCGGGGTGCCAGCAAAACCTGGAGGAGTGATATGGAGGGAGGGAGGAGATGTGGAATGGTAGGCGGGAGCAATTCAGTGACTAGGCTGTTTCTGGACTAACTAAATGATTGGTTGGTTGCTTGATTGGCCAACTGATTCAGGTTTAAAAATGGATGGGTGAATACTCACCAAACCATGCCTGCTGGTCCCCCTGCACCTCGATAGCCAGCCCAAAGTCAGCCAACTTGACCGCCGCCCCCTTCAGCTTACTGGCCAATAGAAGGTTCTCAGGCTGGGGGGGGCGGAGTCAAACAGGTTAGAGGTGAGAGGTCACACGCTCTGGGAACAAGCCGCCCACAGACACAGATCTAAAATCAGATTAGCCAAACCAAATCCTAATTCAAACTATTAGGGGTCAACGATGCTAAACTGCTCTTAAATCAGTGTCTGAGGCAAGTCCCTTTCTGCCACACAAAATGACAGAGTTACAGACATGTGCACGGGACCAAATCTCTACGTGACCACGAACACTTCCACCACTGAAGCTGTGGACTTGTTCCCTCAGTCTGATGGATTCTGAAGGAGTGAATTGGTAGCGGACATGATGTGCTTGTCCACAGTAACACCAATCCACTGTTAAAATCCATAAGTGGGAACAAAGTGCACACTGCAGGGAGAAGGATACAGGGGGTGAGGTGTGGTGTAACAGGAGACGTGGATGTAAAAACAAGTGACTCAGCCACATATGGGTAACAACAAACACATACCGCACACTAACACAGTTTAGCACAATCACAAATACATGCGGGCCCCCAGCAAGCACACGTGCACACACACTCTCAAACACACTCTCAAACACACACATGGACACAGGTGCAAAAAGGTCTTTGCTAACCTAAGGCCAGTTAGACAGTGTGCTCTAATGAATTATACATTTTCTGACATTTAGATACTCTAAACACAGACAGTCTGTGAGCACTCAGTTTCTGGTAGACATATGACTCAACAGGACACAGACACTAACTGACAACTGGACACATCTACATAATAATTTACATAATGATGAATAAATCATCCTGATTATGAAGCATATGAAAACTTCAGAATCACCTCAGCAAAGGCTATATCCCCTAATAAAGTCGACAGATCAGAAATCTGATAAATCATCATGTTTATTTGATGCAGTAGTATGTTCACAGTCCATTTGAACAAATTCAAGAGAGCTTTCTTGCATTATCCTCGCTCTTTCTGTCACATAAAAATGCTCTTGGGAGGTTATGAGAATACAGACTACCATTAGAATATTCATGACCTTGGAAAATCTTTTACATCCCAACATAATTTTTACATAATTATGCAAATGGTTATCATTCCTGAGTTTCTGGTGCGTGATTGCTCCTATTCCTGTCACCAATGTGCTACACTCACACACACATTCACACAAACACAAAGGATAGTATTAGAGGAGGATCTTTATTCTTGATATTGGCAGGACGGGTATTGAATAAAGAATATTGACTAGCTCAACAAGGGTGTAATGTAACAATATAGGATAGCAGTATATCTGAAAATGAGAATTGCAAATTTCAAAGCTGAGGTCAAGCTCAAATCAGCTTTATTAACCATTCAAAGCTTTTGGGCCTCTACATTGAGAATGAGAGAATGTGAAAACTACAAAAAGTTCTGAAAAAAAGTAATTTCAGTTTTATTTTATTGAGCAGATTATAAAAGAAGCAAAATGTGTGGATGCAAAGGGAAGGAGTGTGTGGGGATTCACTGGCTCTTTCTTAACATTGCCATCTGTTGTACAGAGTCAGACTAATCAGGGCTGCAGCCGGGGCTGCGGTCATACAAACCTTCAGATCCCTGTGGACGATCCCATTAACATGGCAGTGATGGACACTCTCCAGGATCTGCTGTATGCAGTGGCTAAGGGCCGGGGAGTAATGTGATGGAACAAATGTAAGGACAGTCAGAGAGGTAAGGAATAAAAGGACAGGAAGAAAAGCAGAGAAAAAGAGAGAAGGAAGGAAATTAATTGAAGAGAAGAGAAGAGGAAACAATCCCATAACAATGTATAATATGTCTCTCTCATTAGTCACTTACATATGATGCTGTTTTCATGAAAGATGACATGAAGTCACATGAAGGTAAGTAATTTTTCTCTTAGTGTACAGACAAACCAAAGCTATACAATGTCTATGAAAGAAAAAACTTCCTCTTTCTCTCTCTCTCTGGGGAGGCAGCAACATAAAGCTAGCAGTGTAAGGTAGGCTGTGTATGATTAATACTGCAGGCTATATGTCGTTAATCACCTTTATAAATAACTCTTTGAGATGCCTCAGAGACAAGGCAGCTGTATCACACCTCTGAGACGACCATATGTGAAACACACAAATATACAAAAACATGCGCACACAGTTGTTCTCTCCAGTAACAGACAGAGATGCATAATGGCTGCTGTGCTCAGCAGTGTATCTGTGTGTGTGGGTGGGTGTGTGCGCTACCTGGCATCAGCCTCGCTATAGTACTCCCTGGCCACAATGTCCTCGAACAGCTCTCCTCCTGTCACCCTGTGAAGAGACAACATTACAGTGAACATGTTTCCGTTGCTCTGTATTGAAAACTAAAACAAGCAATGTTTTTGCATATATATATTTATATATATATTTATGTATTAATTTTTCATGTGCATGTTTGTGGGAATGTATTTTTGTGCAGGAATGTGCAAGAGGGTGTGAGTCAGACCTGCCAACACTCCCATTTTTCCTGGGTTTCTTCTGTATTTCACCCATATTTCTCACAAATTTCTCACGTATTTCAAGGCCATATCACCACACCCTCTTGTTTTATTGTTTCTCCAATGAAACTCTAGTAATTTTCCCTAAAACTTTGGCCCTCAAACTTTGTTACGAATAAGTTTCATAGTTGCCAGATTGTCTTTGAAACACAATCAACACACACAATCCACACACTACATAAAATTTTAACCCATTGGTCACCGCAACCTGGCAACCCACAACCCAATTCAAGGGGCATGTGTGCAGCTGCTCTCTGCGCAGGCAGTCTTTCATCCTGTCCTCTGTCCCCCTCCCTCTGGTACCAATGTGATTTTCTGCCTGCAGATACCGCTGGCAGAGAGAGGAGGGACTGGTTTGTCTCAGCCAGCAGATAAGTTTAGAAGAATTTGGCAAATATTAAGATGCATGACAAACTCAGATAAACGGTTAGGCTACATACAGACAGCTTTCATGTTATTTGCTTAATCAGCACGCTGTGGTTGTGTAAAACATGCCGGCCGTGGATGGGACACTGCAGGCAAAGCAGATGAAAATATCCCTTTTCTACATGTTTTTCTGCATGTTGTATGTTTCTTTTCTCGGATTTTGGGGGTGTGTGTGTGATTGTGTGTGTGACTTTCCTCATAAGGTTTGTATGGGCACAGATCTACCCAAGGACTTTCTACAAACACACCCTTGTGTGTGGGCACGTGTGTGGGTGAGTCTGTTACTCACAGATCAAACACCAAATAGTGGAAACCCTCTTCTGATATGCTGTCATGGAGCCGTACTGTAGAGGAGATTTAACAAACACGCCAAACACAAACACAGGACAGAAAAGGAAAAGAGAAAGCAGTCAATACTCCAATACCAAAGTCAATACTTGTTATTTGCATCCTTCTTTCTGTTGCTGAGCCTCAGAGTTTGGTTTTCGGTAATCAGATGTGTCAGAGATACAGTGGTAATATGCAACGTATACAGGAGTGTGAATCAAGTAGTAAAATGGGTTTTCAATGCATAATATATTCTACTTCCACTTAATGTGATGATTCACGCTGTTATTAAGTGTGCTTGCATTCTGAAAAGTTTCTTAGCACAGTTGCCGTGCCCACAATCACTGTGATTAGAGAAAACCTGTGAGAACAACTATGACTCAAATGAGCCCTATAATCAAATTCAAATTATAGAGTATAGCTCACTATACAAAAGCCACAATTATGAGCTATGCATGTTTTCTTTCTGGAATGCGCTTGATGCCTCAAGTTATTTAAACAATCAAAACGTGTTGATAACCTGAGTAACAAATCTGCATTCACACACTGTTGCATTGAGGTCAGGGAAATAGTAAATGATTTGTACATGTTAATGCTGATTGTTAATCTCTGACCTTGTTTTGGATTTAAAGATAGTGAGCTGACATTTTTTTTAAACCCGCATGAACTGATTTTTTGGCCACTTGGGAGCATCATGTAAGTCTTTAGCTCTGCTTTTGGTCATTAATAAACTTCTGAGGGAAATATCTGGCTCTTTAGCCGTTAACCAGCTAGTCTCCAACTGTGTCTGTTAGCTGTTTGGTGGTGAGCAGGAGGTGTACAGTAGGTTTTTAGAGCTTTTTCTCTGAAAACAGCTGCCTGCTGCGGACAAAAACAACATTATAAGAGTGGTGAGAGTGAACCAAAACAGTAAAGTTGCGAGCCGGACGGCTAAAGGTTATAAAGTTATAATTCTCTGTAGGTTCATCAATACGAGCGACGCCTCTCACATCACACATTGTCGTTTGATACATTGTTTATTATATAATTATAGAGAGATTTATAGATTATAGGCATTTCCATCCAAAAGTTTAAATATGTCATATCAGGCAACACAGTTTCTATATTGCTTCCATTCTGATCTTTGGTGTTTAAAGGAATAGTTAAAAATGCAAGTATATATGCTGTTTGCACTTGCTTGCGGAGAGTTAGAGGAGAAGATTGATACTACTCTCCTGTATATACACTAAATATGAAGCTAGGGGGAAACAGCTGTCCAAAGGTAAACCTCTAAAGGTCACTGATCAACACATTGTATCTTGTTTGTTTAATTATCACAAAAACCAGTGTTTAAAAGTGTAAAAAATTAAATATGTGGTTTTACACAGAGTTATGTCACTGCCAGTTGTAGATTGTAGATAAAAATAATTTGTAGCTTCTGTGCTTAAAAGTTTTGATATAATTAATTAAAGAATACATTGTGGCCTATATCATTCCATTGTAGTACCTCCAAAATCACAAAATCAGTCCTTTTTTCTACTAAGCATGGTCTTGAAAGTTCCCAAGACTGGCAGGCGAAATGTCGAAAGACATAGTTGTTGCCAAACTTCATGAGAGCAGAGTTATCAGGGAAACTGACTGGAACAGCAGCAGTGGTGCAGAACTGGTTTGAGAAAGGTGAAATAATGACAGCGAAGAAAAGAAAGGGCATGTGTGGATGAGTGTGAAAAGAACAAAAGAGGAGAGACAGGTTCTATCAGAGGTATAATGAGGAGGAGAGTGTAAAGGGTCAGTGGTTTAGAAAGCGGGTGTAGGGCTTCTCGTCTTTTTGATGACTCAGCTGGGAGAGCAAACAGATACATCATCATTAGATACCTGTGTACACACACATACACACACTTGATTTTTCTCTCTCTCTCTATCTTTCTCTCATAACTGTGTCTAGAAGATGAATAGCCATAGCTCGATTCACCAGAGACCTGAACAAAATCTGTGTGTTTTCATTTTGTATGCGTGTGTGCTTGTGTGTGAATGTTTTGAGATTGAGGACTCGCAGCTCACCGATGTTGGGGTGCTTCAGTAAACGGCAAATCCTCGCCTCTCTCTCCAGCTTTTGATGATCTGAAAGAAAAACAGAGGAGGCACAAACACAGAGAGGTATTTTATTTTTAATGCTCTTCATTATTCCCTGCTATGATTGGCTTTCTGAATCATCTAACATGAAGTTGGCTGCAAGTTAGTTTTTCAACTCAGTGGAGGAAACAGGGCAGTGTTTGCTGTTGGCGTTAGTGTGTGTTTCTGCATGTGTGAGTTTGTGCATGTATTGTGTGTGTGTTGGCTTTGTGTGAGCCCAGTTCTTTTCCTTATCAGAACTGAAATGCTTGACAAAAATAATGTGACCTGATATGCTCTTGCTTATGTGCCACAAACAGACAGGCAACAGTGAACAACAAATACAGTGAGCTGTCAATTTAGATTCATATTAACCTCCTGTGTCAAGGCTCAATATGAGTTCCTGCTATGTGCTTAGAGGTTTCTTTTGCTGCCCTGAAGGCAAAATAAATTCACAAGGAAACAAATCAAATTTCACTTATTCGAAAGCTTAACCCATGTTAAATGTAAAGATCATGAGGCTTTTTTACATTTAATATTTCTTTATTACAAAAGTCTGGGATTGGGGGACATGATAATATATGGTACACCGTGAGAGTCGGGCAGGATGATACAGTTGAAATCATTATCACAATCTTAACAATATTTTTCCACTACAACTGATATATAATTATGATATTTCAAATGTACGCAAAATCATGTATCATCTTAAAACATAATTTCACATTTAGTATAATGAACTGCATTACACTGTTACATTAAGCTAATCTCTTCACACGGGAAAATAAAACTTTCAGTAACTTTTTTTTAGTTTGATTACAATACAATACAATTATATCATCACTATATGACACCACTGAAAGTCAGTAAACCATAATATTAAATAGTTACCCAGCACTTAATGAGAAGATGGACATTTTTAATAGTCAGGTTTTTATATATCTTATATATATATTTTATAAGTAGCTATGTCAGGTCGCAATAGGCTAGAGCTGCTTTTTCTCAATTAATCATTAGGTGAAACATTTTACTGAAAAATATAAAAAAAAATTTCTGGCTAACACCACAAAACCTGAAAATATTCATTATTATTATCGAGAAAGACAAAAAAGCAGCAAACCAGAAGCTGGACATAGAGAAAATTAGGTACTTACTTAAAATTAGGTAAATTATTTGTCTGTCAGTCAATTAATCCATTTTCAATTAATTGACTAAATCATTTCTGCTTTATGTTAATGTGATGCTTAGTTTTGGAGCCTAGAGGATTTCTACATCAATGTGATAAAGTTACTTCTGTTAATATTTAATTCACAGAATCAGCCAAAACCAGACTTTCACATCTGGTTATTTATAAACTGTTTGTGTGAATAGAATTTATATTACAAGAAACTATACCGCTCTTTCAATATATGATTATATACATCATGCTGGAGTGGCAGTGAGCATTGGGTACTCACTTTAAATGTGGGAAGTTTACTTAGATACTGAAAATGATAAATATCAGAGATGACTCTAAAGAGGCAGTTGTTAATCATGTTACATATCGTGCATGATGACCAATAGTCTTCTTCTTCTTTCGACTGTTCCCGCTAGGGTGCGCCACCTCCTCCAAACCATACAACACAGCTGGTCTAACGATCCTCCTGTGAACCTTCTCTTTCACCCTTCTGTCACAGATCACTCCTGGAATTCTTCTCTACCCACTCCGTCCTGCCATACTCTCTTCTTCACCTCTCTTCCACACTCAGACTACTTTGAACAGTTGACCCCTAGTATTTAAACTCATCCATCTTCACCACCTCCTCATCGTTCTGCTGTCCTCCCTTGCATTCATGCACATGTATTCTGTCTTGCTCCTACTGACTTTCATTCCTCTTCTCTCCAGTACATATCTCCACCTCTTCAGGCTCTCCTCAACCTGCTCCCTACTCTCCTGCTGGCTTATAGTAAATCACCAAATTTCACAAACTGAACACAACATAGTCTCCACAGACAAACAGTAAGGACAGCTGGCATTTGCGGTTACTGTACTTCTGCCATGTGACCACAGAGAGGCTTAGATGACATGTGATCCAAGAGGCCTCTGAGGGCATCTTGTGAGACCAGAATCATTTTATCTGCCTTAGTGAAATAAGTTACTTTAAAATCTTTCTGTCAGAAGAGACCAAAGTCCAGTGACTCTGATTCAGAACAAATGAGTCAAAGAAGCAGTCGTTAGAATGAGTAATGCAGTACAGTGTTGAGGCGACCCATTTCAGCTTTGCCTGGGGACGCAAAGAGGAAGAGAAAGAGAGAAAGAGAGGGAGAGGAAGAAGAGCAATGGGTTCTACTTTTTTTCCAAATAAAATAGGACGCCTACTTTTCACTCTCAACCTTGTCTCCTTCCTCTGCTCTTCTGGATGCTATGGAAACTGTGGACTCAGTTCAGCTCAGAAGCAAGACCAACAGAGAACACCAGGCAGCTTGTTCCCATTATAGGCACAGGTATCTGTTTATGCTTGTGTAGTGCATCTATAGGAAGCGACAGGCAGACACACAGACAAACTTGGGGATCCAGTTTAAATTAAGTAGAACTCAAAGGTGTTCTCAAAGGCTGGGTAAAAATGCCAGTACACTCACTGTAACTGACAGACTGAAGAGAAAGAAATGAAGCCAGAAAAAACAGTGAAACAGTGAAATAAGAAACAAATATAACACAAGCTGTGGCTGCAGTACAGTTAAAACTAGAAATATAGAAGAAGAAAAAGTTGATTTAAAGCCCGCCCTGGTACAGTAAGTTATACCAAGGTATGTTCACTCCCTAAACCACGGAAGAGGAGGTGAATGTGTGCCAACCAGTTTGATGATCTTCCAAAGCAAGTGTTCACATTCATTAAAATTATTCTCTCATGCTTCCATCCAAGTATAAATCCATCAAATTAAAAGAGCAAACAGCCACAACCTGTTCAGGTGATGCCTTGATTTAGACCCTGACATATAATTACAGGTTTGTATAAATGCTGAACTTGAAACGTCTACCTGAGATGGAAAGAAAACTGTCAAGAAACTGAACACGTTTCCCAGGGCCACATGTAATGAGCACAACTAATCACATGATACTATTAACCAACTGAAGGGTTGGTGAAGAGGACTGTGTGAAATTTTTGAAAAATATCTGACAGGGGGATGCTTTTGTGTGGTAGCAAGATTGCCATATTGCCTGTGAGAACATGCCAGTTTCGATTTTGTTTGAGGTGTTCTGCCAGCTTTGGAGACAAGCACAACAGCAGAAAGGCAGACAGGCATCCTGACAGGCAGAACCAGAAACAAGCACAGCTCAGCCATTATTTCATGATGAGCAGGACCCTCTGAGAAAGGTCACTAATTTTTCCATCTGTGCCTCAGTCTTGCCATGTACAGTAACTGCATGATACATAATACTTTTGCATGTCTCTCAGACCAACTCACAAACTCTGTCTTTCCTTCAATATGTTAAAAAATGCATTTTATTTACTCTGTGTGATAGTTTTCATAATCTAGCACTTTCATTTTATGGCACTTTCGGGTTTTGGTTTTGGTATCTTTATTTTAGTCTAACAGCATCATGTTGTGTGCTCCATCGGTCCTACAGTGGTTTTGTTATGTGTCCATTTTCTTTGGCTCACCAAACAAAAGGTGAAAAACTGATTTTTACATACATTTTATATACAAAATAGTTCATTTTAACAGAAATACCAGAAAGTAGGAATGTTTTGCTATCTCATTTATATAATCAGTAACCCTGTATTCATTTAAAACTCAACTTTGTAATTCATCATCATTTTACAGCAGACAAATAACTAGAAAGCATATAGTACTCTGCTGAAATTAGACTGTTCCACATTTTGATATTTAAGCCTCAGCCTATTTGAATTTTTAGATTGTGCTTCTTTTAATAGTCCATTTATAAATGTAATTGAAAGTGTGGAATGATTAGGATGAATGGTGTATATACTATAGCAGTCTGGAAAAAACAATGTTTTGCAGCTGACTCTAAATATTTGGATGTCACAAATTCTCTACACAGACGCTGATCACAATAAAAAAGAAATAAAACAAACCTGTAGAAAACACTGAGCCCCAGTTTTTAATTGGTTTGGCCCACTTGTCCACTTGGTTACATTTCAGCTGTGGCCTGTGTAGTTGACATGTTCATTATTAAATGTCATCATTTGGTATTGTGCACCAATCATAGATTGGGGCTTTAATGCTAAAGGAACGTTAGATTGTTAGCTACAGTACCAACTGAAAAAACTCAAGACAGTACATCATAGGCAGAATTTAAAAGCATGCAATTTAGACTGAAAGTAGTAGCTTTATAATATATACTGTAACATATTATAATTAACATCATCATCAACCATTTTCTGTTCTTTCTACTTTTAGAACACCTATCTGTCACATATTTGAAAACCTTCAATTGTGTCAAATTGCAGTAAAAAAAAAACGTGGATAATGAGGCAAACAGTACTGTATGTACTGATAACACATACAACATAGATGCTGTTTAGTAAATACTGAAGCAGAAAAAATATTTGAATACAATGTTATTACAATGAAATTATTTTTGCTGTTTTAGACCTCAGGACCTCAGGCATAATGTAATATAATCAAATAGTATAAATCACCACGGATTTAAAGGTACGTGTTGGTTTGTCACTGTACTATCTCTGCACATTATAAATGTCGTTCATAACACTCCCGCACTCCCTTCTCATCATTTTCCACCCCCACTTTTCTTCTCTCTCTCTCTCTCTCCCTCTGTCTCTCTCCCTCCTCCACAGGTACTCCACCTCCAAGCCGGCTGGACATCTGTTGTCTAGCAACTCCTGCACCAATCAGAGCGTCAGGCCTCTCCTCTCCTCTGCAGTGGAACCAGCCTTGCATGCAAATGGCCGACAGAGTTCACACACAACTATCAAACTCTACAGAACTACGATCCTGTACTGCAACAGTTACTGTGAGTGCTAAGATGTGTATGCACTGTACAAGCCTAAAATAAAAGCAGAGTGTTTAAACAGTTTTTTATGCATGCCCTAGTAACTTTTTATCATCGCCTTCTGCAGTCGCAAGATGTATTTGACATGACGTTTGAACTTCAGCAAAGATGCTACAGTAGTTATGGAAGACAGGAAAATGGAACTTGGAAAATGTGATACTACAGGATCTATGCCGTTGATTTTTGCAGGAGAAAATATAACCGAGCTGTGAAACTTAACACTTCCAGGGGGCTGGCTTTTTGTGAATAAACTTAAGTTGCACTATATTAAACCAGACAGCGTCCGACAGTCCTATGGATACAAGCTTTAACGAGAGAGTGATGCAGTCCACAAGATGTCATAGCTTTATGAATGTTTTAAATGCAGTTTGCTTGAGGTTAGCTCAGGTTTTAGCTTTATTGCTTCATAGCAAAAAGGAAAAACTTCAAAGACATACAAGTCAATAATGTGTCGCTAGGCATGAGCGGAGGTTTAATTGTCTGAATGTTAGCCTGAGAGAGCTTTTTTAATGGAGGAGAAAATCACATTTACACCTTTCTACTGGACAAACTTCTGCTGCAGTCAACTATGAAATCTGCCTGACTCTCAAAAAGTCTCAGACTGACCACAATGAGTTATGACTGGCTGACAAAAATGCTTTACAATACTTTATCTGTGTGTGTGGGTGTGCAAGCTTGAGCCTTACTACCACAGACACTAGTGAGAGACTTTTTGCTTGTGTGGTTAAAAGTGACAGCAGCATTTCTACATAATGTGAAGCCAATGTAATTGTGCAGACAATTTTGAAGCTCCCCCAGTCAGCTGTTATTATTCAGAATGGTCTGAAGCTTTCAAGCTTGATCTAAGCTGCCTGTCTGAGTGTCTGTCTGTATGTACGTTACTCTGTCTAGCAGTGAATGAATTTATATTCATATATTCAGTAAGACCATGACAGTTTGTGATTAAGACCACATTTCCAATATAACCAGTTGCCTTATGCTGCAAATATAAACTTTATTTCTTTCACTCAAGGGTTTTCTCGAGTTAAACATGTTGGTCGTTAAATTGTTAATCTGCTACTGTGAAAAAACTGAAAAAAAGAAAAACAACTCTCCCTTTTTCTTGCCAAAAATATTATAACACTATATTTCTTTGTGTCGTAAAAAAATCCAACAGATCTTGATGAAATACAGTGCAAGATGCAGTGCAGCAACCACAAGAGGCTTCTAGTCTTTTAGTGATGGTTTAGTTTGTTTATGGCAAATCTGTGTCAGAAGTTTCTGTGTTTGTGAGTTATTGTGATATACTAGATGCAGCACATTCAAAAGGGCAACTTTTTAATATTTTAAAAGATGAACACACATTGCTCATATGAATGTACTTAAATGTGGAATGAACAGACTCGTGCAGGGATAGCACTGTCAGCTGCTTTGCTGTCTGCTGGGCACTGACCTCTTGCATTTGTCAAGTCATAAACCATCTTGTCTAAAACTATCTATTTCTTGGGCATCAGCATTCCAAGTATGTAGCCTCTGTGCCACCCAGAGTAGGATTTAACACACAACTGGACACAGTCCAGTTGTCACTTACGTCTATGTTAGTTAGTAGACAGCAAGCCTGACGTAAGCAGAGCGTCCTATGTCGTTATTGTCTTTATCTCTTGGAGATAAGATCTACATTTTTGCAATAACTGAATAAAACAACTCAGATGCTTTTATTCATATTGCATTGCTTAAGAAATACCTAATATTCCACAAACATTGGCTTTCCACAAGAATTACTCAAACTCTTGAGTCACCTCTTTTTTTTTACTTTTCATGATTCATGGAAGTGCATGGAAGTGATTTTTCAAAGTAACCAAGGTCCATGGTTCATGGAGCAGACACTGAATCAGAGTCCCAAAAGCACTTGCTTATATACGTAATTCAACTTCTCCTTCTGTGGAGCTAATTTTTATCTTATCTTTGAAGACGATTCCTTGTTTTCACAATTCTTGGTATTTTCCACCAGTCTTTTGTAAACTGAGCTATTTTATACACCATTAATTATGGTTGTGATACAGTTATTCCTCCCAAAATGACATCATACGATGACCTTCAATATGTTGCAATTTGTTGGCAAGGATTCAATATAGTCCTTCCTGGATAAAAATAAATGGGTCAGTGACTATCAGTCATATCAGTTGATCATTATTGATTCATTGTTGACCTTTACTGATTCATTGTCATAATTATTGACTCAAGAAAAAATTTCCCACACCAGCAATCTTTATTTATGCACCTTGCAGATAGGAAGGCAGCTATCCTTAATTCTGCAAAGAAAAATATTGGAGACCCAGGGAGACCTGTTTGCTTACAGAGTTTTCTTGCAGTTCAATGGGTGATTCTGAAAAGTTGCTTTCAAAAAGCTGACCCCATATAACCCCCACCTCTATTTCCCTCTCTGTCTCCCTCCGCCACTGCTTGTTTCTCTTTCAGTCAGTTTCTGATGTGTCACGTCTGCAACCGCACTGCAGCATAGTGTAGTGCTCTATGTGTGTGTTTGTGTGTTTTCTTTGCCTTTAAAAAGCTGTAGTTTGACTTCCTGTAAGTCTAATACAACCAGATTTAGAGACAGAGAAGACACAGGCAGACATGGAACAAGCAAGAGACAGAGACGCAAATAGAGACAGAACAAACACCTGAAGGGGAAAGTATAGTCAAATACTGAACAGAGTACATTTTAACATCCTGTCCTTGCTTGATTGACCAAATAATGTATGTCATCTGATTTCTGGCCTCTTTCCACAATCAGACCCACATTATACAGTATTTCATTGTGCCAAGCACTCATTTCCCTGGAAGATAAAACACACTCTAGAAATAAAGCAATATGGGTTTTTTGCATCAGATAATGGTATCAAATGTTTATGGAATTTCAATTTTTTCTATTTATTTGGTGTGATTTTAAAAACACACTACTCTCTGGAGAAACAGCCTACATGGTTATGTGCCTTGGCTTGCTATTACCTTTTCAAGCCAAGACATGTACACCTGCAGTAAATGTCTTTACCATCGACTTTGTTGTTAAATGGTAGGTTAATTTACTGGCTAGTAATGTCATTGTGACCTGTAATCTACAGAGCGACTTTACACAGACTGGAACACTTAACTACATACATACATGTGAAGAGGGTGACATTTGTTATTGCATTAATATCAAAGGAAAGGTTACAAATGTTTAATTTTGCTGTATTAATGTAGCAAGGTATTGTACTAATGATGTGAAGTGATATTACTTAGCAGTTAAAAACATTGTGTCTGTATCAGATGAAAAGTGTGAATAAAAACTTTAAGAGGAATTCTGCATTAAATTATTTGTAAAATAATTACACAGATTGTTGTTGGTGTATGATGTTAATGCAGGTGATTCTTCCAACAATGCACATACTGTGTGCAAAAACCAGACTTGAGGTATATGTTGTTTCAAAGCGACAACCTCCGGGGCTGAAAAATTAAGCCAATGTGGAAGTGCCAAAAACTACAGTTCCACGAATGGCCACTTGAGGCTGGCTCCAAAAGCCAGTGAATCCCTATAGACCATACACTGTAAAAAAAATATGGATGTAGTCACCGTGATGTCACCCATTGGTTTGTGGACTGCCGTTGTGAAGCCTCGAGTTTAGCGATTTGACCGTCGCCATCTTTGATTTTTGGAGCCAGAAGTGACCATATTTGGACAAGAGGGTGGAGCTGACCCTAGTTCTAGCTGCTAGCTTGGTTAGCACAGTGCATTTACAATCTGTGGTTAACTGTGATCGTGATAATAATAATAAAATATATATATAATAATAATAACGCTAATGCTAATTTTAGCCAGCGAAAACAGGCCTAAAACCATTAAAACAAAATGTACTTAAAGGAACAACTGAACAACTGACTCCTTAGGGGGTCTTTTTTAGGTGACTAAAATGTTACAATTAACTTCCATGAACTGAAAACACACTTTGAAGTAGTGGTAGCTACAACTGTACTCTGTGAATCTGGGGTTGCGCCATGGTTACATTATGTAATCAATGTTGTCGCCATGGTAGCGACTTGTCAATCACAATGTAGCCACGACCTGAAGCATACGCTGCTTCATCGTCTATTTTACTCTAAATTGGACCATAATTTACAAAATGAACATCATGTTATATTGAAGAAGATTTGAAACTAGTGTTTGAGACCATAAACTCATTAGGAAAGTGTTTACTGGGATAATAAATCAAGTGAGAAGTACCGTCATTTTCTCATAGACTTCTATACAATTGGACTTCTTTTTGCAACCAGTGGAGTCACCCCCTGCTAGCCATTAGAAAGAACGCAGGTTTCAGGTACTTCCGCATTGGCTTCACTTTTCAGACTGGGGGCTAACCGTTTGCCACAGATCCCCATGTTAAAATGCCCAACTTTACAGCAGAAATAAACATGTTGACAGCCTGGTTTTGGTCTCTACAGCTAATTTCACTGTTCATGACAACTGTACTGGGGGTGAATTTTTATATAACTCACCTTTTTTTAATTTCATTAAGGCTTAAAGTTATACATAATTAAGGGCATGGCCGCTTTGAGTTACAGGTGGGTGCTGTCACAGACAAGTCGCTACCACGGTGACAACACTGATTAGGTAACGTAACCATGGCGTAACCCCAGATTCACAGTATAGGCGTAGGCGTAGCCGTAGCCTTCGCTATTTCAGTGTTTTCAGTTCATGAAAGTTAATTGTACCATTTTGGTCGTCTAAAAAAATCTTGCTCAGCATTTGGTTATACTCTAAGGTGTCAGATGTTCAGTTTATGTTAATAGTTTTAAGCCTGTTTTTTGCTAGGGAAAATTAGCATTAGCACTAGCATTATCACAGTTAACCACAGACTGTAAATGCACTGTGCTAACCAAGATTGCAGCTAGTGTTAAGGTCAGCTTCACCCTCTTGTCCAAATATGGTCACTTCTGGCTCCAAAAATCAAAAAAATGGGTGACGTCACAGTGGCTATTTTTTACAGTCTATGTTTGTTTCTTGACAGGGGTAGCAGTTGCCGCAGCAGGCATAAAAAGCTGAACACTGGCTGACCTGCTCTTTTCCACCAGGAATATAATACAAGACAATACAGTCATCGGGGTAGCCAATACCAAAACATTTTTGAAGTGAGTTGAATTGAAAATGACCATACGTGACAAATTACTCTATCATCTCCTGAGCAAAGGAGAACCAACACTAGCTAAGGTTAGCTTTGTACCATTCTCTGGCTACAGTGCCCTGTGAGTCAGCTGAGTGTCTGACGCAATAGTGGTCATGTGTCAATCTGTCTCTCCTAAATTGATAATTTAAATCATTTATCAAGTAAAAAACCAAAGTTTCTCAAATGTACTCTGTTTCCTTTCACCGTAAATTGAATACCTCTGGCTGTTGTTACTGTTGCCCAAACAAAATGAGCAGTTTGAAAAAATGACCTTGGCCTCTGGCAATTTGTGATGGGCATTATTCGATTAATCCATTTAAACAATCAATAAACTAATCGATAATAAACATAAACCTTAGCTGAAGTCCTAACCCTAATGCACACACAAATCCACTCACCACACACACCACAACAGGGCACTGAAATTGCTCTGCTCCAATTTAATTAAGAGTTTTAATTAAAAAGATGTAGTGGGTGAATATAACATCCTCTGCGGCCAGCAGCTAAGTAGTCCTCCTCTGTATTGTTCCATGCTACCCCCCACAGAACCCGTAGGTCTAATGAAACCATCCAGGACGATGAGACACCATCACCCTCCGCTGGTTCCCAATAGAGGAAGAAATATGAGACTGATAACTCCCTTGCTTTCACTTCAGGGTTGAAACAAAAGGTGGCTGGTGTCAGAGATAAAACTGCCCCCAGGGCATTGCTGGGAGTCTTATAACGTACGGTAATGTCTACCTTATCTTATCCAGCGTAATGCAGGCACGCACACATTAGACTAATATGTTAAAGTGGTTTAATCTGAGAGTAGTGGTGTCCAGACATCCTGGCAAGGAGACACTCACCAATAATAAGAAACAGACACAAATTAAAATTCACTTTTATACTCACAAATACAGACTTAAAAGCAGCAATAAAGCCCTAATGTACATTCTTTATCATGATTATGATGATGATTACATCAATGATGTAAGAGCTGTGTGGTGCAGCTGAAGAGCATCAGTAGCACCAAGGTACTAAAATACTGTACCCATATTCAAAAGTCTTTTTGCACAACATTTCTACTGTTTAAACAGGCAACCATGTATGTCCGTGGTTACCAGAAGAGCTGGCACTAGCATCCAGCCTTACCAATAAGGACAGCAAATACACAGCTTAAGAAGACTACCTGTTTGAGAGCACTGTATGCACATTAAAGTGTGCAAACTTTGAACATATATGATATGAACAGATATGAGCCAGCCATTAAAAAATATACCATTGTTGCGCTTGATACTTAAAGGAAAATTTCACATTTTCTACATCTACTTGAGCTAAATTCTTCCTGCATCCACCCACAATGCCGTCCAGTAAAAGTTCCTAACTTTTCATCTAGTTTTTTTGCTCTGTGGAAAGAAAAAGCATTGAAGTAATAAGAGCAAAATGTTACAGCTGCACTGCATTCTTGGTCTGCTGAGACTATATATTATATTATATTATATTATATTATATTATATTATATTATATTATATTATATTATATTATATTATATTATCATTTCACAATGGATGGATAATAACTGTTTATCTATCTAACTACTCTCATTTTATTATATACTATATATATAATTACTGCACAATGTATAATAACAACCTTTTCTATTTTACTATTTAAGTATTTATTTTATTTTATTCGATTGTTGTGTGTGATGTGTGCTGGACAGTGCTGTTGTGACACTTAAATTTCCCTTGGGATTAATAAAGTATTTCTTATTCTTTTTCTTATTTACTGCTGTCAGAGAAATTTGTGTCTTTTACCTCCTTCGGCTTCAGGTGTTTAGAAGTGCCAAAGTGGGAAGTCTGTAAAGAAGCTCTTTCATTCTGAGGTTCTGACCACCAAATCTGACTTTCACCTCACCGTTTCTGTTGTAATTTTTTAAACATTTTTCTAAAATTGAGCTTTGTTGCTTCAGTGCTGGAAATATATCTATTTCCATCCATCCATCGACAAAACAGAAATGCATTGGTGTTTTGCCACTTATTTCACTTTAATGCCTCTTTCAGTGTTCATACACAACATCCAAACTTTATGTAGTGCTGCTGGAAAAACAATACAACACACATACATAGACAATTGAACAAGTAACTATATAACACACAGGCTAGAGTGACGACATACTGCCAGGGAGCCAGAGAAGGGGTGAGGAAGGAGGAGGTGGACGAGGGAGGACAGCGTAGGAGAGGATTGTTAGGGGGAAAGACTAAATTAAACAGATCGAAAAAAACAGAGGTTGAAAAGGACATACAATAGGCGGAGATAAAAGAGAGAGAAAGGGGGGAGGTAAAGATAGAAGGAGATGCACTACTCTGTAATTAAGAATGCCCTTGCTTTCTGCAGAGTCCATTACCCTTGTTAGTCATACTGTAGGTTATTTCCGGGCTGAACAATCAATCGTTTTTATATCGAAATCCTGACATTTTCGAAATGCAAAGGCTGCAATTTTGATTATCTGATGAAGGCCACATCTTGTGGCCTTCATCAGCTATTTTCATGGAGACAGTTAACTTGTCACGGAGATAGTTTAGCTCAGTCATCACGTGACCCTAGAAGTGAAGTACCTGGTAACTAAAGTTCTTGACAATGTGCAAACTCCATCCACTGATGAAAGCCACAAGATGAGGCTGAAAGCTCTGGAAGAAATCTTGTAAGTGGACCTTAAGTAAATAATTTTTTGTTAAGCTCTAATATTGTAATATATTGCTGAATGGAAGCTAAATACCTAAAATCTGTCTTTGGAGAAACTTAGAAGTTTGCTTTTGTCTGGCTAATTGGTTTGAAAAGGAAAAAGACAGGACAGGTGTCAGCATCATGACGCAACTGAATGGTTTATCTGATTATTTTCATGTAGGAACATGATGAGTTGGTAATTATGTTTGAGGAAGATGTTGCATGTATAACAATTATAAATGCAATTATAAATGCTTTGGGTTTAATTTACAGAAAATAATCACTATTTTAATCATATTCAAAATGGTCAGAAAAGCTGCAATCAGATATTTTCCCTCTCCCATTGTTCAACCTACACATCAGTTCTTGGAATATCTTAATCACACACATTCAGTCATATACAAAGATAGATGCACATAAACACCCTTGTTACAGTTTCAGGTTCAGCCTCATGTGTTTTCCTCCCACCCAGAGTCCGGTTGGCGAGACAGATGAGTTTCGAATGAAACCAAAAACCTGGCTCCTTTCAAAAGATGGAATATTTTCAACACTGTGTGTATGTGTGTGTGTGTGTGTGTGTGTGTGTGTGTGTGTGTGTGTGTGTATGTGCGAGAGAGAGAGAGAGAGGTAGCAACACGGAGAGTGAGAGAATGACCAACATTTATTTTTAGCCTTCAAGCACCCAGCGAGTCATGTGATCCCCCTTTTTCCCACTGATCCCTCCTTCCTTTCCTTTCCTCCCGTTTCTCTGTCTCTCTGTCACAATCTTTCTCTCCCCTGCAATCACATCCCTTCTCCCTCCTCTCCTCTCCTCTCCTCTCCTCTCCTTCCTTTCACTTCAGAGGAGGCGAAACAGAGTCACAATGACACCGGAGGAACACAGGGATGAAGATGATAAGAGAAGGAAAGGAAAGCAGGAGGACAAATCTTTATCTTGCCTAATGACGGAAGGCTACATATGCAAACGTATATATATATATATATATATATATATATATATATATATATGTACATGCAGAGGTTGTGGGATATATGGATGCTTCGAAACCCAAACTGCTATCACAACTAGAGATTGATGAGGTACAACGAACATGCTACGGCAAGGGGGAGCCAGGATGACAGGTTAGAGGGGAGATATCATCATCCTCCCCACACTCCGAGATTGGGTACCAAGGCCCAACAAGCCCTTATGACCTTAACACAAGGGCAACTGATCTAAGAATGACTATCATAACTAAGCTGGACACCAAGCACCTCCGTAGTCGATTACCAAGGCTAAGTGACAAAGTACACTCTGAAAGTCTGCTAGAGGATGTGAATGCAGTGCTACGTACTATCCCTACCCAGACCGTAACTGAGACCAATCAGCTGATATACACCACAGCAACAGTGATCCTAGAGACGCTTGGCTACAAGATGAACACCATGAGCCACAAAGAACATTACCCTCCATGGAGAAGGAGGCTGGAGGCCAAGATCAAGGCAACACGGAGAGAAGTTAGTCAACTCTCAGAACTACAGAAAGGTGTGGGGATGAAAGGAATACCCAGGAAGTACAACAAGCTGTCTATACCTGAGACACTGGAGACTGCCAAGCAAAGGCTCACAGCTCTGGCTACCCGCCTGAAGAGATACACAGGAGAAGCAGAAGCCAAGAGAATAAATAGGATGCTCTCCACCGAACCATCCAAAGTGTACTCTCAGTGGCAAGGTAATAACACAAGAACAGATCCTCCCAGGGCTGAGACTGAACAATACTGGAAGAGCATATGGGAGAAGGAGGCATCACATAACACCAATTTTCAGTGGCTAGTGGATCTAAGAGCAGACCACAGCAATCTCCCAGAACAAGATCCAGTAACTATTACAATGGCAGACATCCAAGGACGAGTGTCAGGTATGAAGAGCTGGACAGCACCGGGCCCGGACATGATCCACACCTACTGGCTAAAGAAACTGACTGCACTCCATGAACGCCTGGCAGCACAAATGAACCAGCTGCTGATAGATGGGACGCACCCAGAGTGGTTAACCCAAGGGCGGACAGTCCTGATCATGAAGGACCCCCAGAAGGGCACGATCCCATCCAACTACCGGCCAATAACCTGCCTCTGTACAACATGGAAGCTCCTGTCAGGCATCATAGCGGCTAAGATGAATAGGCACATAGCCTAATACATGAGTAGGGCCCAGAAAGGAATTGGTAGTAATAACAGGGGAGCCAAGCACCAGCTACTGGTCGATAGAGCAGTCACCCAAGACTGCAAGACCAGGCAGACCAACCTGTGCACCGCCTGGATTGACTATAAGAAGGCCTATGACTCAATGCCACACACATGAATACTGGAATGCTTGGAAATGTACAACATCAACAGGACACTAAGAGCCTTCATCAAGAACTCAATGGGGCTGTGGAAAATGGAGGCCAACTCAAAGCCAATTGCACAAGTTACCATCAAGTGCGGCATATACCAAGGTGATGCACTATCCCCGATGCTGTTCTGCATAGGCCTGAACCCCCTCAGCCAGATCATCTCAAAGAGTGGCTACGGGTACCGGTTCCGAAGTGGAACAACCATCAGTCACCTCCTCTACATGGATGACATCAAGCTGTATGCCAGGAATGAGCGAGACATCAACTCACTGATCCACCTCACCAGGATCTACAGCAACAACATCGGAATGTCATTCCGACTAGATAAGTGTGGTCGGATGGTATCGAAGAGGGGGAAGATGATCAGGACCGAGGGGGTTGAGCTACCAGAAGGCAGCATTGCAGATGTTCAGGACAGCTACAAATACCTTGGGATCCCGCAGGCAAATGGGAACCTTGAGGAGGCCGCAAGGAAGTCAGCCACAGCCAAATACCTACACAGACTAAGGCAGGTCCTGAAAAGTCGGCTGAATGGGAAGAACAAGATACGGGCTATCAACATGTACGCCCTGCCAGTCATAAGATACCCTGCTGGTATAATAAGCTGGCCAAAGGAGAAGCTAGAGGCCACTGATATCAAGACAAGAAAGCTCCTCACAATGCATGGAGGGTTTCATCCCAAGTCCAGCACCCTGAGACTGTACACTAAGCAGAACGAGTATCTGAGGTCTCTGTCCAGAAGAGCGCAGTCCTAGGAACAGCTAAGATACTGCGCAGAACCCTCAAACTCCCAGGCCTCTGGTAGAGGACCCGAGCTTGAGGAAGACAGAGATTATATATATATATATATATATATATATATATATATATATATATATCAATGAGGCAGACTGGCTTACACCTCAGCAACGGCTATCATCTCTGTTACAAATTTAGTGTATTTTGCAGTCCTTTGCAGCCCTATTTCTACACCCTATTTCCTCATCACTGTGTCACTCCCACAATGCAATGCAATATTTACACAGTAAGATAAACAGGCCTTTTTTGTTTATTGCAATGGATTCCACAATGCAACCCACACATAAACAGATGAGGGATTACAGACAGACACACACAAACACACACACCGCAAATCACAAGCAAACACCAAGTGACAAAAGATAGCAGACAGAGTCATAGTGACAGGACACTGATGCATGCATGAGGGGGGGAGTACAAATATTCAACTGCTGTGAGGAATATGGCATGTGTGCGCACACACACACACACACACACACACACACACACACACACACACACACACACACACAAACACACACAACTTAAGTGTTGAATCACTGCCCTCTCTCTCCCTCTCCTTCCTGTCCTTTGCTTCCTCTCTCTTTCCACTGCTTCCTCTCATTCATTGACTCATCTGCTGTTCTTAATGAAATGCTACATAATCAGGATTGCAGATTGCCAGACTGTGGCTGGTTCTATAGATCCTCTACATGTGTGTGCATGCATAGCCAGAAACACACACACACACACATACACACACACACACAGTGCCTTGATCTGCCTACATTTCATCCACCAATCCTATCCTAAACCCCTTTCAATTATATATACTCACACACGCACATGGACTTGCATAGGCAAACACACACACAGTTGTGGAGTGGGGTTGGTGAGAGGTCATGATCCTGCTAGAGAGAAGGGAATCAGAGTTACAATTCTAGGGCTTATCGCGGAAAGAGGGTAAGACCATATGTGACACGCCAGCATGCCCAGTATGTAAACCTCTACTCACACACACACAGGAAAGAGAGAAAGACAGAGTGTGTGTGTGTGTAGACACACATGGATATGTGGTGATATAACCCTTTGCAGTATTTTTGGAAAATCTTTTCCAGCATGCAAGTGGTGAGACATTGATCTGTCTGCTGAGGTGTCTATTACCAACACTGCACTCAGCAAGCAGGAGGGTCAACATGGGCAGAAGAGAGATAAAAAGAGGGAGAGAGCGAAGGATTGGTGAGGAAAGAGAGAAGAAATCTGAAAGCAAAGAGAAGCAGTGTGAAGGGAGCAATGAAAAGGAGAGATAAGCAATGGAACGATGGAGGAATGAAAGCAGGGATAGATGGTGAGGTATTAGTGTAAGAGAAAATGTGCAGGAAGGAGGGGGCAGGTAGAAGTACCTGGTGAGAAATATAACAGTGTCTTGTAAATCACATAAAAAAGAGAGATATAGAGAAGAGGGGAAGAAAAATGCAAATAGGGAGAAGGAGTAAATGTAAAAGAACAGAGAGGATGCTAAGGAGGGAGCTGTTGGAAAAGAATGAAAGGTAAAATACTGCAAAGAGGGGGAGGGGTTACTACTTAATACACACATGCTACAACAGTATAACAAACCATACATTTGCATAATCATAATGAAACTATAGGCAGCATGTGCACAATAACAGCCATAGGTTCCTGTAAATTATTACAAATTCAATTTTAGTTACAGGGCTCAGCTCACATCTACACAAGCCTGACGCCTTGTGTGGTAAGAAAGCAGTCATTGGTTATCACAGAAGTGCAAGCAGTGACAAAACACGGCATTGGCTGGAGAGAAGAAGGAACAGCAAGAGCGCAACGCACCATTGGTTAGTTATCACGAATATGCTATTGGCAGTTCCTGGGTCATGCGTGTGCTTGCATGTGCACGTACGAGTGTGTGTATGAGCTAGTGTGTGATAACGTGTGTGTGTGTGTGTGCGTGTGTGTGTGTATGTGTGTGTGTGTGCCCAGAGCCTGAGGCAACCAGGCCAACGGCTACAATTACAGTGACGGATGTGAAAGAACTGGGTCGGCATCGCAAGAGATCTGCCCCTGGGACAGCAAGACCAGCCAGAGCCCTGAATCAATACGGAACACATTCACACGCACGCACGCACACACGCACACACACACACACACACACACACACACACACACACACACACACACACATACACACACACAAGGTTGTATGTGACAAACATTTACATGGAAACCAAAGGACAGATATAAAAAATACAAAAAGGAATGAGAACATATACCACACAGCACAAAAAGTGCAAGCAGGCAAACACAGCTTCAGCATTTACCTTGATGTAACCTGTTTTCTTGAGCTTGTTTCTTCTGCAAACAAGCTCACCCAGAAAACTTAATCAACCAAAATCCAGATGAGTCTCTGCCCCTGCGTCCCTGTCTGTCTTTCACTCACAGACACACAAACTTTCTAAGAGCCCCAAAGCCTGATCCAGGGCCAGCAATATTCACAGTTCATGCGCACATAACTCGGTGACATTTGGGGCATGTTTTTCTGCTCATGTGTGTTTCTATACATGTATTTGTGTTTCTTACCTCTGGCAGAAAGCTTCTTGGTGTTGATGATTTTGGCAGCATACTCCTGTCCAGAGGAGATCTTCACACACCTCCTGACCACAGAGAATGCTCCCCTAAAATGAATAATGAATACACACATAGAAACGCTTATTGACATATTAAAAAAAAAAGGCTTTGAGTGAGTCTAACAAACAGAACCAGACTTAAGATTGATAAAGGTCTGAAAGCTCTTTTTTTTAATCAGCCAATAACTGCAGAATATACCAAATTATACTACATTTGACATGTACTGCAGTTTTATTCTAACCTCTGACAACTAAGAATAAACTTTGGAAAAAGCATGGTGTTTCAGTCTGGCTGGTAGATTAAAACACTGGTTAACCCTTTGTTGAATAAGCCTAAAAAGTAGTGAGACCCGGATAGTTTCCATGGTAACTTAGGTCATATTTATTCAACCTGGCTTTATGAAACAAAATTTCTGGACAATAAGCCTGGTTTACTGAAATAAGTTTAGCTTAACTAGTCATTTTGCTTCATGAAACAGCCTTCAGATGCCATGAAGGTAAGTAATTACAAATATTTCTGAGTTTCAATTTACACTTTACACTCAAATTTCAACATAAAATGCACACAAGTGTGCACGCAGTAACTGTGCAGCGACCCTCACAAACACACTCACTCACCACACTTACAGTACACATTGTCCTAATCACTACGCGAGACCATTAACACCAACAAACGTGCCTACCAGCCAACTATTGTTTCAGCCATGTGTTGTTCTGGTGTTTCAGGCACATGTACGAAGATCAAAAAACTAGGTCAGCTATATTTGAGGGAGGAGAAGAGCAGAGTGCTGCATCTCTCATCTCTATGGAGCAGTCTGACTGCCTCAGCTCAACTCAGCTCTGCAGCCATGCAGGCCGCTTTGCTATTCAACCTCCATCTCTGTCTGTGCACGCATTTTCTTTCAAACAGAATCTGTACTCCTCCACAGCCAGACCCTGTTTAGCTCCTGACAACATCAGAGATATCAGGAACTGTTAGAGGCACATTGATGCAGACACTAGAAATACTAAGCTGGGAATACACATTACCTCAAATGAACCTTGTTCTACCCCTTATTGCGCACTGGAAACTGTGATGTTTTAATGTTACATTATTTGATGTGCATTTAAATCAGTGTTACAATATGAGAAATTACTGAAGCTGAAGCAATGTGTACCATGGACATGTTATCTAACATCCTCTGGAGTGAGCAGCTTGCCACTAAAGCTTACCTCTAATTTATAGGGGATTTGGTAAAGAAATTATCATAGCGTAACATATTACATAAGAATTTTACTTGACTATCCTGGATAGTTGTGAAACATGTCACTGTGAACTGTTCACTGTGTCTGCTAACTGAGTCTGTGCAGCACATGTGCAGTAGCTGGCTGCGAAGCACAATTTCTTATGTTTTTGCATTTGAAAGCAAAATAAAGGCAAGCAATGTGAAAGGTTCACAGCTAAATTATCTGCGTTGAGGACATTTCTGTGTTTGTACATGTTCTGCCATAAATATGCTTCCAAAATGAGATAGATTACACTATACATGACTGGCATTGAGCACCTGATTTATGTAATTATATAAAAAAATGCTTCAAAAATGTTTTGGGTAACTAAAGGTCACATAAGCTCATCAAGAGATATGAAGCTAAATCCCATTCAGGACTTCTGAGGACTTCTTTCAGGAATTTTGATATAGCTTAAATGTTTGTGTTAGCCGATTTACTTCAAATCACAAATATTTTACATTACAACTCACCAAGTTGCAAATGATGTGGCTCAAATTTTTTTTTTCAACAGTTGTACACATCCATTGGTGTCCATTCATTTCCATATGATATGATATAGAAGCGGATGTGTTTCAGGTAATCAAATGCAATGTTTCAAATTATTCTGCACTTAAACTGCATAACCACTCAACAATAATGTAACACTGACACAAATCTATGCTGATGTGAGCTTCAGTGGAAGTGATGGATTACACAACTCCAGCAAGTTTTAAGAGTTTGCTAATTTATTTTTTATATAGAACAGAAATTAGTGGAACAATGGGTTACTGGAATGGGAGGAAAAATACATCTATAAACCAAGCGTAGCATGCATTTACAAAAGTAAGTCTTGAAAATATGCTGGTATGGTCTTTGGTATGGCTGAATCTGATTTTATTTTTCATGATATTTTCATGCAGCGATATGTTTTCCAACATATCGCTGCATGAAAATATCTCCTGAAATCATACTTTCAGGATTATTTAAACATTATCAAGTTCCAGGTACTTGGTCAAAAACATTGTGACTTATGTGCATGTGTGTGTTTGTGTGTGTGTGTGTGTGTGTGTGTGTGTGTGTGTGTGTGTGTGTGTGTGTGTGTGTGTGTGTGTGTGAGTGTGTTGGGGAGGGGGTAGGGGGTACTGAACACTGTAAGGGATCAAGTGAGTTAAAAGGTACTATAAAAGCAATATGGCTGCGTTGAAGATGATGAACACAGCATAAGATCACAAACGCAGGAGATTTCACACACACACACACACACACACACACACTCACACGCAGGTATACGCATCTCTGTCTCTCTCCGGGGAGAGGAATTCCCTGCCTGTGTCTGATAATTGACCGCAGCTCGGTGCTTGGCTGGGGAATGTGTCATCGCCAACTACATGGTCTGCTGTCGCATTACGAGTGTGTATTTCTGTCACGCGGGAGGAGGAGGAGGACTTGGGTAGAAGGGAGGGAGGGGAGGGGGGGGGGGGGGGGGGGGGGCGGTAGGGTACCAAATCCTACCATATCCAACACCCCGATGCATTTCATCCCGGTTCAGTTTACAACATGGGAGCTCCTCGCCCCCCTGTGGCACCCCAAAGGTCGAAATGCAACATCGGTAGCTGCACAGGATGGAGGCAAAATGACAACACTCTCGATTCAACTTCTTTCGCAAGCACTAACCGTAAGCAGGGCTTCAGATGCGGGATTAAAACAAACAAGATGCCATTGCACGGGCCTCCATGATACATGATAGCGTCAACGGCCCCTGCTCTGTAGGTTTCATGGATCTGTCAGCCGCGCGCACAATCACACATACAAAAACGCACACGCACAGACACACAGAGCCCAGAATCCGCGTCCTTAAACCAAGGCGGCCTATTGCATAACAGGCTGATATTTCATACAGGGATGATGCTTGATGATTAAAACATGCTTCCTTACTTCCCCAGCTCCTCGAACAGCTGATATTCATCGGTAAATCTCGTGCAGATCGTTAACGCCATCCTGAAGGAGGTGCCAAGGGGTGGAGACGCGGATAAAGTGCACTACTCACAAACGGTATCCACCACACACACAGTCGTCAACGCCGCCCGGTTTTGTCCTGGACCTGCAAGGGAAACGGAGGGATTCATGCAAAACTGGAGCGCATCGGCAAGGTGTCTGGTGGGATGATTTCTGCGGCAAAAACGCAGCTTGCGCAAGAGCTTCAGTCAGGATGAGGGCGCTTCCGGCGTTTCGGCGTTGGCTGTTTCTTTATGTTCTTCACATGTAGCGGCTTGTCATATCTCGTAGACGCAGCATTTTGTGTGTATTTCAGTGTCTCTGGTGCGTGTCCGGTCTGCGCTGTGAGTGTTGTCCCTTTGCGCGCACCAGCGCCGCACTACCGCACCTAACCCCGGCTGTGCGCTCCGCCCCTTTGCCTGCATCCTCACACAGGCCAATAACAAACAAAGCATAATAATAACAACAACAATCATTATTATTATTATTATTATTATTATTATTATTATTATTATTATTATTATTATTATACAACAGTGATATCTGTATTTGAATATAATTTGAAATGGAATGTACAGAACCACATTAAGACTCTGCTTAGGGCCTAAAAGTGAAGAAAAAAACATGAAGAAAATACAACATTTTTAACTTTTAATTTAATCTTGCTCCACTACTAGTATCCTATTAGTAGTAGTAGGACAAGTAGTAGTACATATTATTATAACCCATATTAATACCTCCCATTTCTTTAAAGATACACCTCACCATTTTTACAGTTGTATAGCCTCAGATCCTTTATTTATTATTATTATGTAGTTATTATATATATTATGTACTTTAACTAAAATGTAGTTAAAGTATTACAGTAAAAGTAGTGGTTTGGTCCCTCTGACTGATATATTATTATATATGACATCATTAGATTATTAATACTGGAGCATCCTGTAAGCAGCATGTTACTCTTGTAGCTGCTGGAGGTGAAGCTAGTTTCAACTACTTTATATACAGAAAGCTAGTTTAGTCCAGTGGTTCACAACCTAGGGTTCAGGCCCCTCCAAAGGGTCACCAGATAAACCTGAGGGGTCATGAGATGATTAATGGGAGAGGAATGAAGAAAAAACAAAGTTCTGATACACAAATCTAGTTTCAGTTTTTGGACTTTTTCTTATGACTTATGGTGAAAAATTGGATCATTTGAACATTTATTGAGAACTATGTGAGAAGTTTAAAGGGAAAAATCACTATTTGGTGGAGCTGACACCTCATAGACACCTGAAATGTGACCCCGACTACACACTGCTTTTTGTAAGACGTCAAAGCCAAAAACACTGGTTTCATCTTTAACAATGTGTTGTTTTTCAAAAGCTTGTTATATTATCCATTGTGTCAAATCTTCATCTGAAAATTAACCACGATGTGTTGTTTTTCAAAAGCTTGTTATATTATCCATTGTGTCAAATTCTTCATCTGAAAATTAACTAAAGCTGTCAAATGGAGTAGAAAGTACAATATTTTCCACCGAATGTAGTGGAGTGGATGTATAAAGTAGCATAAAAGGGAAATACTCAAGTAAATTACAAGTACCTTAAAACTGTACTCAAATACAGTACTTGACTAAATGTACTTAGTTACTTTCCACCACTTCTACATGTAATGTCTTCTGTGGCTCTGGAGAGACCTTTGTCAGGTCTGAAATAATAACTCCTGTGATGTCATCAGGGTTACCCCCACTTTCCAACATAGTTCCAGGTAAATTACTGGGATAACCCTTCAGGTACCACTAGTGATTTTCACTATTCACACATGCAGCTACATTCAGAAACATTTCTGTCTTGCACCTTTTCACACAATGCCATGGTAATGCCGGAATAGATGGGGAAAGGGACAGCCCAGCAGATGGCATTCATGCAACACTTACTGATGCCAACCACCATAAAACTCAACAGAGGAAGAAGATGGGGCATTTATTTAGCAATAAATAGTCTAATTTTGTGATAAAAGTAACATTACAATGTTCTGAATGTACTGTAAGCTTATTTAGCTACATAGGAAACGTTTGCTAGCACATTTCAGTAACATAGATGCAAGCCAGTAAATTAGCAGCTTATTAACATTTGTCACTTTGCAAAATGTGTGACATTTTTATTTGTTAATACGGTTAGAGTTATGAGACCAAGACACTGGGCTCAGACGAAGAATTCACCCCCACAGCTGCTTCTACTAGCAGACAGGCAGGTAGATGAGGGAACTTTGGAAGACGAGGCAGGGGGCGTCGTGTGGGCTAAACATCTGAGGACCTCAACGCTGAGGATATTGCTCGGGTTGAAAATTTTAGATTGCAGAGAATTGCATATGAACGTGTAAATAGCCTCAGTAGTAATGTCTGTTTCTAAACACAAATAATGCCCATTGCACCTAATGTAATAGTTGTTGTTAGCTGTTTAGCTGTGGATGTTATGATCGTCAGTAAACATATTTTTTTACTATGTATCTTGTAGCTACTAGAAACAAATTCAACGCTTGGATTTACATCAGGCACACCAAGTGTTGGAGCAAAGTTTGGCACAGGACCCCAGCCTGATGTTTGATGTCATCAGCCGTTTGGTACCTGCTGCTCCTCCAACAGTACCTCCTGCTCAAGGACAACTCTCATGGTGTGTTTGCCAGAGATGCAGGGAAATGCCTATGATGGTGGAGAGAAAATGCTGCAAACAACAGCCACCTACGTGCATTTCAACACTACCGCACATGGAGGCATACATTTTGCAGGAGGGAGTTTTGTGCCTGGTTAGGAGGATCTGGAACTGGACTTACATGCTGTAGCTGACCTTTCAGATGCAGGAGAAGACAACCAACACTTTCATTATGCAGCATATAGACAGTTTATTGCTTGGCAGTGCGGGATTCTGGGTCCTGGTCACAGAGTGGTCATTCCAAGCTGCTGTGTGTGGTCAATTCATGACCACTTTCTATATGTTCATAGACAATATAGAAATTAGAATCACTGGGTCAACACTAGGCGTGCAATGTCTAAGGAGCTTATCAAAAACAAGTGATAATATCATAATCATAATCATAATATCACTTTAGAAATGTTGTCAAGCTTTATTTTGAATAGGGGTAAAACAAAGTAGGTTGGTTGCAGAGTAACAATGCACAGGTATGTAAGTGTCAATTATTAATGGCCAACATAAACTTTGATTTGTGTTGGAAGATAGGATTCTTGATTCTTCAAAGTGCAATAGCAAGCCTCTACATCTGTGGCAATGTCTGACCTGTGGAAAGAGCATAAAGAATTGGATGTGTGAACAGACAGTTTGATTTATGGATGATTACATCTTGAAGGAAAAAACAGACTTATTTGTTTTAAAATAATCCTAATTGAAATAAGAATTTGGCCTTGCCAGATGAGGCCTGGCTTATTTTCAAATACATTATTGTGCCTTTTACAGCTTAGTAACAATTAGGAAGGCAGTATCTAGCTGTGATAGCTCGACCACAACTGACCAAAGTCTAAATGTAAACCGTTAACAATAGTGATAATTTTTATCAAGTGATACAACTGTTTACTAACTCATACAATTTTAAGTTTTTGCCCTGCCCCCTGCTGATTTGTGTCTCCAATAGCTCCCATGCCAGACAGCACTCCACATTAACGCTTGTCATCTGGCCTCACTGTTGTTAGTCGAGGCAGACCACGTCCTGAGAACACCCGTTTCTTTATTATTGCCCTTTGAAGATCTGGGATGTAACTGTAGTCCTTTTCTCCTTTACGGTATACAAACTCCTCTTCCTTGAGTTTGTATTATAAAGTTTGCGGTGTCTGAAATTAGAGATTGGACAAGAATATGAAAACAAAATATGACAACTTTTTTTTATATTCCTTGCCATTTTTAAAAAGGCACAGAAAAAATAAACATTATAAATATCAACTTATCTCTATCCAACATAACACTGATCTGGATTCACCGTCTTGACTGGACTCATGATTCGATTATGATCCACCTGTCAACGATTCTCCGCTTTAAAATACTGGGTGGCATTTTTTTATCACTCGCTACTGGTCGGTCTCTGCCTCTCTCACCATATCTTCCAGCATATAAAAGGAATGTTAGCCTAATATTTGCCCACAATTCAATGCAAGAGAGGGACAAGTTACAAATCACCTGATTCACTCTGCACATGCGAGGAAGTAGCACCTTGTGGCAGACACAGCTGCTTTTAGAAATAAAAAAATATTTTCGAGGTAAGAAAGTATTTTTTTTTACTTCGTTCATTTTTGTTATAGCATTGCCCGCTTTGTAGATAAACTCATCAAACTTAAATCATGTTAATTATGTGTCTGTGTAGGTATCTGTCATGCAAGTTGTTAGTGCTAACGTTTTAGTTGTTAACTGTAAGGTAAGCTAGTTCACGGCTACAAGAGTCTGGGTTAGTTGTAACAACATCTGAAAAAATGGTTGCGACCTACCCCAAGCAAAAATTCCATGGTATTTATATGTTTACTTTGAATTTCAGTATGCCTAGGCCTTGGAAGAGAAAGACTGACAGGGCAGTGCCTGTCAATATTTTGAAAAGAACATCAAATGATGTAAAAGAGCAGGGAAAGAGATCTGTGGCAAAAATGTACGGTATATGTTACATCACACTGTACAAATTCTGTAAAGAGAGGAAGAAGTTAGAAGAGAAGGGCTCAAAGGAACTTCCACATGTACTTACCATAGTGGAAGCAAGGTTTTCACTGATGAATAAGAGAAGGAAGTGACTGTGACTCTGACGGTGACTCACATACTTGGAATACACAGACACACACACACACACACACACACACACACACACACACACACACATCAAGTGTTGAATAAAAAGTTTTCATTATCTTAAGTTGTTGTCATAATCTTTATTTCATAATGTTACATTTCACCCCAGGACATGTTACAACTAACCCAGACCATGGGGTCAATTAAAACATTTCACTCCTTGTGTTTGAGACTAAACACAAGGAGTGACACGTCACTAGTTTGCTTCACATTTTAAATGCACTGCTTTAAAAGAGCTCCAAGCTAGAGACAGAAATGTCAAAAATGTTATAACCATCCCCAGTCTTCTCTAGGCTATAATTTTGTGTAGACTGAAAACTCCTGATTATTCTGTTCTGTCACTGCATGGTAATTACAATGCAGTAAGTGCATATCGCAATGCATTTTTGAATTGAGAAATTTCCACACCTCTACCACCAGATAGTCTTGATAACATTTATTATGCTTATAAAATACTCTATTGAGCCGTCAGGGCTTTTCTTGGGGCTTCTCTTGGGTGCTCTGTGGACATGGTGGTTGTAGTCCAGGCCAGCCAGTAAGCTTTATAGACTGGAGGGCTGAAGCTTAAGAACTTGCTGGCATACATCAGGATGTGCAGTTGACCTACGGATTCAGTGGGAACTGTTAGATTATATAATTTATTTCTGAACAGTACTCCAAGTGCATATGTAACATTGAATAAAACCACTGAATAATCTTTTAAAAGTGACACAACAGGAAAATTAAACTGCATAATTATACCCGAAGTGCAAGTACTTGTGGACCTCCTTCAGCCAGCAGCCAACCTAGTATGTATGAGTGACTAATTGAATTACTCACAAAAAAAGTCATCATAGTTTTCAGCCATCTTGCAAAAATACATACATACAAGGTATTGTTACCTGCCTGAATTGAGTATCATACCATTGATAACTAACTTACCTTGTTTCCAAAAGGTGAATAGCGGTTTCCTCAGCTTCAATGAAACCAAGACCCTCCACAGCAAAGTCATCTCTGCAGAAAATCAAATAATGGAGGTCAAACTATAATCTGAAAATTTTTTCCTGGTTACACATTTATCACACATTGAAATAGTCCACAAGGACTAAATCTTATACTTTATATACTGTGTATGTTACCACCTTGCCTCAAATTTTCAATTGTGCTTGTGTTTGTAGAAGGAATCACTGAATATGATCAGAGTCAGACCAAACATCTATTTACATACCATGTAATTACCTATGTGAGAGTGACTCGCCAACAGTACTGGAAAGGGCGGGTATTGGATGTGTGGCAATCTGACGGTTGGTTGGTGTTGATGTTGTAGCCAAAGAACCTGCCTGATATCTGCAAGAAAACAACCAGTACATCATTTTTCAGTCTGTTCTAAAATTATAAATAAATTTAACTGAGGTCATATCTAGGGCCTGACTGATACTGGATTTTTGGGGCTGATGCAGATACCAATATTAGGGAGTAAAAAAATTCCAATTTCGATATATCAGCCGATAATCTTGTATATGCAGAACATATACATAAATGCACATTTTTTGCAATGATCCCTCAAATGTAGTTATCAAACATTTGTGACAAAGATATGTAATCTAATTCTTGTCTCTCCATTGAAAATAACCCAATTATCCAGGACTCATCCATAAGTTTCCTTGGAGTCCTGATTGATGAAACTCTAAGCTGGAAGAATCATATTCATTTTGTTTGCAAAAAAATGTAAAAATCTATTGGCATCATCTGCAAATTTCGAGGGTTTGGTTCATCAGAAGTGTTTATTAACTCTTAATTATAGCCTAATTTATCCGTACCTCATATATTGCAATATAATTTGGGGATCGACTTATCCCACCTACCTTTATAAGCTTTATATTTTGCAGAAAAAGTTTTGCAGAATTGCTACATTTAGCAGATGGGCTGACCACTCAGCCCCTCTCTTCAATCAGCTCAAGATCCTAACAATTTTTAACATAAACAAATGCTTCACATTCTCTCACACATACACCAAAACACACACACCCTCATTACATTATTTTATCTGTTTTGTATCTTTGCTTGGTTTGTGCTGCCTACTTTATGTTTGCTTTTAATTCTGTAGTTGCTTGTTTGTTTACTTTTGTGGATCACATGACTTTCATATTTGCTTATAATGCATAATGAGGTGAGATTACTACCATAAGACTCTAGGGCTTTTCTAAATCTCACATGCACAATTTGTTTCCTCTCTTTTGTTAATGTGTTTTATGCTGCTTTGTTTTTACTGTGCAAATAAAATTTTAAAAAATAAAAAAAATAATGGAGGCGTGATATAAACAGTTGTTTATAAACTTATGCTGCACCCAGCATAAGTTCCAAAAAGCAGCAGTGATTTTCACTGGATCATTTTGGCATTTCACATTGTGAAAGTCGCCACAGCTGCTGAGGCTAAGCATTACCATTGTGAAATGTCAACATTGCTGGTCAACAAAAAAGCAGAAATAAATTTTTCCAACATGAAGCAAGTAATCTACGGCACCTACAGATGTATTCAGTAAAATAATGAGTAAACATTTATGTTTGACAGGAACTGTCTTTAAAGTGCTGAATAAACAGTAAAAACACTGATGAGAGCATTTAACTGTGGGAACACAGGCACACATAAATATCAGGACAAACACCAAACACCATATTAGTATATTTATTTATCTATTTATTTGTGTGTCATAGGTTTAGACCCTGTGGCAATACAGTCAGATCATTACACGAGCAGCATCATATTGCTTAGCAGTGCTATATAATAAAGTGGAGTCAGAGCACACTATAAACATTTCTTTCTTCATTCTTCTTTGTGTGAAATAAAAATGCTAGAAAAAAAATCTCATTTTTGTGTTGTAAAACCTTTGGTAGTATTTAATTCAGTATATGTAAGAATACATGTTGTCTTACGTCAAAATATTTCATGTCATTTTAAACATCTTAGGGAAGACGATTTAAGACAAAACAAAGCAATTCCATTTTCAATTTCATATAAACCTTGTTTTATTAATTGATAGGTTGTCATCGGACTTACACAAAGGAATCCAGATAGATTTACATTTCATAAATACATCAATAAATATGTTTAACACATCAGTTAGCAACAAGCGAACAGTAGGAGAAATCAAACAGTTGGCTAAAACATGTAAGTGTCATACAAGCAAGCAGATACTTGTTAATAAATAACATGTTTGATACAAACATAAATACGAATAAATTCAGTTGCACTTCTGTTGTCAGTTTCAACAGTTGATTAATAATGCTGACTGTGGTGTGTGACGTGTGACTTTATCATCTGATCACACGAATACTTCCCGGTACTTTTCTGTTTTCTTAAACAGCTCTGACTCATGAAATATGGGTTCCTTTCACCATTTGTTCAGCTTCTGCTGCAGAGAAAAGAGACAGAAAAGAACATTTACTATGTGTATCAAATCAACAGACATTTTCTGTTAAATAAAAGTAGAGAAACGTTTTCATGTTCATCCATTATTTAGTAATATACTGTCCTTATGTGATGAACTTGTACTTACTTGGAAAGGATCTTCTTAATCACTTTCTTCACCCAGGGAGCCTCGGGGTCTAGACAGACCTCTTGGCCTGTCTTTTTCAGTGTAGCACTGCAACACCAAGCAAGAGACAGAGATGCAGTCAGAACAAGTTATCTTTGATGAAGACAAATGTCAAAGTCCTATCATCATCATCACAGTTAAGATCAGTGTTTGTTGCTGAGATGGGATGAAGGCTTTGAAATGAGTTCTTACATGATCTCGGTTTCCTCGCAGTGGGAGTTGGCAGGAATCAGCTCCACTTTCTGAATGTGGCGGCCGATGGGTTTGCTCTCTGTCATGATACAGCGGCAGTGCAGCTCCACTCCCAAGCTTGTCAGACTCATCACTGATAACAGACAGGAGTAAAATATGGTTAAGTACAATAGTGTGGATATTGATACTCTATACCTCTCCATGCAGTGAGAGGAAGAGCACAGCAGACTGTGCACAATATAATACAATTAAATAATAAAAATAATCTTACCTTCACTGGTGGCCAGAAGGCACAGGAGCACCACAACAGCAGTGACCGTAACTTTGCTGCTCATCATTTTGCCTTTTACAAATTCTGCAACAACTAAGACACTAAAAGATAAAAACGTCTTTCAGAAAGCTCTCAGATGAAGACTGCAGCACTATGTTATAGAAAGGCAGGCAACTTTTACTTCTGCTAATTCCTTCTCTCCTCTGCTTTCCTTTTCTTGCTGCCCTTCCGCTTTGCTTTTTGACTGTAATGCTGAAGAGGAGAGTGGCACCTTTTATAGCCCTCTCCTGAATGAGTCACTTCCTTAAAAGTCTTGCGCAAGCTTGGATTGTCTGAAGAGTGGGAATTTACAGTGAGGTGCTTGAAAAGTATTTGACTACAATAAATGATTTATCAAGATGGATCATGGGTCACTATTTGTCACACTACAGCATTTTCATTTGGAAAAACACTGTGACTAAAAGTTGTTAATGAAGTGAATGTTGTGACAGGGACGCTTGAGAGATTTTCTTAGCAAATTAATTTCCTGTTTCCTTATTGCTTTGAGCTGATTGCACAATTGCTACTAATTGCTTATGAATAGACATTGATCAACTGACAAGTGATTCATAGTTGGCATATAATCAAATGAACAATTACATGCAATCTCTTTATGGACAAGTGACAAATGCAGCCCTCAGGTTTTGTCATCAACCCTCAGAAAAGGGAATTTGTTGTACCAAGAGTTAATTCACATAATTAACTTTGTGTTGGCATGTCTCTCACATACTGGAACAACCGTTGGACAGCTATTAAAACAAGAATTTCCACATGACGCCCTGCATGTACTGCCATGTTTAATGTTGTTAAAAGTTCAGTCTTTGCAGCCACCATCACATACTTTTTTTCAAGTGAAAATTGTTACCCAACTGCTGACGTTCATTAACAGGAATACTGTACAATGAGCTTTAATTTGAATTGGTTTATGTCAATATAGAAATAACTGTGCGGGAGATACAGCCCTTTTAAAACAGAGTACCCAAAGTTTCAGGATTCAAACATAATTGCATAGCTACACATAAAGTCAAACAAATCATCATATTTAATATTTTGATGACAGTCGATAACTGTCTGAAGTCTTAGACCTATAGACATCAGCAGATGCTTTGTATCTTCCCTGGTGATGCACTCCCAGGTCTTCACTGCAGCCACCTTCAGCTCTTGCTTGTTGTGGGATCTCTATGTCTTTATTCTGGTCTTCAGCAAGTGGAATGCAGCTCAATCGGATTGAGATCAGGTGATTGACTTGGCCAGTCAAGGATATTCCACAGCTTCATCCTGAAAAGCTATTTGGTTGCATTGACCGTATGTTTAGGATCATTGTCTTGCTGAATGATGAAATGTCCAATTTTGATGCATTTGGCTGAATGTGAACACACAGAATGCTCCGGTATACCTCTTCATTCATCATGTTGCTTCTGTCAGCAGTGAAATCATCAATAAATGCCAGTGTGCCACTTCTACAGGCAGACATAGATGCCCAAGCTATAACAGAAGCACCACCATATTTGACAAATGAGATGCTATGCTTTGGGTCATGAGCTTTGCCTTTTTTCACTTTCACTTTCTTCCCTCCATCATTTTGAATGAGGTTGATTTTTGTTTCATCAGTCTATAGAGCTCTACCGCTTTCTTTTTGTGTTTTCCAAACTGTAATCTGGCCTTTCTGTTTCTGAGACTTTGTATCTTGTGATGAATTCCCTGAGATTATCATGAAGTCTCCTCTCCTTGTCGTAGACAAGGAAACATGTACACCTTCATCCTGGAGAGCATTGTTAACTTGCTGTGCAGTCATAAAGGGCTTTTTCTTCACCATGCAAATGATTTTCTGGTCATCCACAAGACTTGTGCACCTCAGTCTACCAGCTCTTTTCCCGTTTTCCTGTGCGCACCTGCTTTTTAAGACTGTTGCCTGTTGATTTTGGCAAATCAACTACCTTTGATGTCTCTCTGATAGATTTTTGCTTTTTTTTCCAGCCTCATTATTATCTTCTTCACTTATATGGTCACCTCTTTAATACTAATATTTACAGACAACTAAACCTCAATCCAAATACCAACTCTCAATCAACTCTGAACCACTTTTGTGCATTAATTTTTATTTCAGATTGAATGTGCTGAAACACAGAGCCTGTAAAACAAACAAACAAAAAAGTGCAACTGTCCAAATACTGTCTGGACTGTATATTGATGGCTCATGCTTTTTGCATTCCTAAAGGAATGTGTCAGGCAGTGTGCCAAAAGCATTCATGAACTTAAAAGTAATGCAACCTCAACAAGCTGACACACACATCTGCTCACAGTCATCACATCACTCTAGGCACACTCACAAAACAGAGGGAAGTATGGAGCAACTTTGTAAAGAGGGGTTAATTTTGCGGTTTTGACATTTGTTCATGACTTCAATTCTTGCCTAACCTAAACAATACGTGCTGATTTGGAAGCTGAAAGATTTGGATAGAAGACAACATTACGTCAGCTAAAAGTAAAACAAGTACTATCTTAATTATTTCTCTATTGAATACAGGAGCAAAATATGACAAATCTCATCTAGAGGCATATATGTCCATCTCCACTTAGACTGTATAGAAATTGAAACCAGAAGTAAATAACACTCATGACTAAATACAGAGCATGTGATTAACTTCACTGGAAAGTTTCTGATTTAACGTTTTCAATATTGAATCTAATGTATGTGGTGAGATGGGTAAAAAAAAAGAAAGAAAAAGTGACAGGCAGCACCTGACCAGCATAAATCAGGAAACACAAGTTTACAAAAGTTGAACTTCATTTATTGGTCTTTCCCCAAATTTCTGTGGTGCTAGGGACAGACTACATGTCAGATGATTTTAGAATAGAAACTATGAAGACGAGAGAGAAGTGTAGGATCTGTAAATTTATGGCATTTCTTGGTTTAATGTAAGTCAATTTATTTGTGTAACAATTGCAATGGCAGGTGCAAATCATGAACATTTTCATTGCTGTAACTGATACGTGAGATTTCATTTTGTAGAGCATGCTCAATTTTACACACACACACACACACATACATATAGTCATGTTTCCATCACCTCAAAGGACATTACATTACACTTACATTGATTTCCTGGAGACTTACATTGTCCCTAATTCTTACCCTAACCGTAACTTAAACCAAGTCCACAACCTAAAATTAATTATTTACATTATGAGGACTTGCCTTTTGTCCCAACAAGGGAGGCAAGTTCCCACAAGTGACTGTGTAAACAGACTCATAACCCCACATCTTGAGACTAGTGATACTTGGCACATACACACTCATGAACAATAGAGGAAACAGGCTTATTAGTTTCGTGGGATCACAGAGCAAGTGTGATGAAATCTCCTTTGACAGTGTGGTACACAGATGTCTGGATATTCCAAAACTTCCCCTTGACCCCAACTGAAACTTTTATCATTGCAGAGTAGAAAATCACCAAACTATGATGAACATGTGAATCTCAGACTAAACTCTGGTGGCCCTGCATTGTAATCATGGCTTATCATTTTATATAATGTTAAATATTAAAGGGATTACAATAAAGAGATGGCAATGTCAGTTGGTCTGTCGGTCCACCACTTTGGTCCAGAATGAAATCACTCAACAAATAGAGTAGATGGATTGTCATTAAATATGGTCCCCAGAGGATAAATCCTAATTATTTGGTGATCCCCTGATTTTTTTTCCTCTAGTGGCAGGATAAGGTTTGGAGTGAAATGTCTATACAACTGTTGGATGGCCTGCCATAAAATTTACAACACACATTCAAGGTCTACAGAGAATGAATCCTAATCACCTCAGTGATCCCCTGACTTTTCAACTAAGTTCTACTTATTCAGTGAAATATCTCAGCATCTACCAGATGGATTGCCACAAAATTTAGGGGAGAATGGTTCCTAGAGGAGCAATCTAATCTAATTTAATGTGGTGTCAGCAGGTTGCAGCAAGCAATTTTTTTTTTTTTTTTTTTAACAGAATAAGATGTCTTCACAACTATTGGATGAATTGCCATGAAATTTGGTATATCTATTCATGTTCCCCACAGGATATATTGCAATAACTATGGTGATCCCCTGACTTTTCATCTAGCCCCATGAAGCCCAAAACTAATGGCACTCCCATTAACCTCAACTGCACTTTATGTTTAGTGCTAATTAGTCTCTTAGCAAGTGTCAGTATGCAAAAACAAAATGCACAAAAAGACCCTTAGTGGCCCTTAGTCATTCTATGAATCAATCTTTTGGCACATATTGCTTTCTTCAGGATCAGTACAGGGTTGCGTAACAATGTGTTGTGCAGCAAGTTATTGCATAGCATTTCACTGCATTGCATATACTTTATACAGGAATAAAGTATGGTAGTTTTACAGTGTCATACTGTAGAATTGGTTTGCATATTTACAGTGGGGAAAATAAGTATTCAACATGTCAGCCTTTTTTTTCATTAAACATATTTCCATTGCAGCTATTTATATGAAATTACCAGACATTAGTATTAACTTTAACTCAATAAGGCAACACAGCTTAAGAAATCATAACATTCCAATCAATAAAAAGTATTAACTACATTTCAGTTAGCGTGTTCAATACTTTTTTCCTGCATCATTCCAATTTAATGCACATAACTTTTTTTACTGATTGGAATATTATGATTTCTTCAGCTGTGTTGCCTTATTGAGTTAATACCAATGTCTGGTCTTAATTACATGTGAATAGCTGCACTGGAAATATGTTTACTGAAAAAAGTGTTGACATGTTGAATAGTTATCTCCTCCAGTGTATTTCATGTCTTGAATAACTTGATTGTATTCTGCCTGATATACTATCGGTCTTATCATAAAATATGGTTTGCCAACAAAAGATATACGCCTGCGCACACAGCACACCACAATACACCACAGACTGATACCGGATACAAAAGATAAATACAGGAGCTGGGAAAATCGGGAATGAATCACAAACTTGTCGGTTCCCAGTCTATGTTTGAGAGGTTAGCTGATAGGCATGCTAGAGCTTTACTGTGCCCAATGAGTATTAAGTGTACAATAGCAAACAATTAGTTTCATCTGAGCTAGCATTGGACTATTGTTCATTTTGTTGAGGAAGTGACACAAGGAAGTGAGAATGCAGAAAGTAAACTCAGAGGTATACAGCCAGCCTCTGGAGATTTTGGGACACGTCAGGGGGTTTTGGAATTTGCAAATACTTGAAGGAGGAGTAAAAGATTAACTGCTTTTCCCCCCCCCCCTCACACAAAGGTTTGAGTGGGGGCATGTATGTGAGGGTGAGTGGCATTGCAGGAGTTCACATTCCACATGTGTAGTAGTGTTTCTCTGACGTTAAGCATCATGCCCGGACAAGCTTGCTGGCTTTTCATAACCTTCCCCTATATAACTACTCTAAATGATATTGTAAAGGCTTTCCAACTTATATTTACATGTACAGTACATAGTAATAATTCAGCTTTAGTTTTGCACAGCACATATTAACATTGACTTTAATAAGAAGTTGCAAACTGTCATATTCATGTTCCATGTTTAGGATTATACCCAGAAAAGGGTTTTTGTTCTGCACACTTGATGTGGTTTGTTTAAAGAAAAACAGAGGTGGAGGTGGCTTGGTGATGTTATATTTTTGAGGTTATAACTCAAAACAAGTTACTTCAAAATACTGCGACACAAAAGCACAGAGACAGAAAAGATAAATGCACTTGGTTTGGCACAGATGTCCAAATTCTGCAGAGCTTCCCACTGAGCAATCTCTGCAAGACAATTCTCATTGGAAAACGATCTTTATTCCAAAAATCTTAGGTTTGCTTACTAGAATAAAAGCATATTGAGAAATAATTCCTTAAAGTTCCTCAAAATTGTTTAGTTTACTACTACAAATAGAGCTCCCTTAAATCTAAATAACCAATGACTATTGAGGCATGCTTGTTTCCTGTGAGTGGTACTATTAACAAAAAATGAACCCTCCTTTTATTGTGACTCAACAATGATGAGAAAAAAAACTCAGTTCCTTGGAATAAGTGAAGGAGGGAGAAATAAAGAGAGAATAAAAAGCAGATTTTTCTCAGTTTACAACTGCGTCACAAGTAAAGGGCTGAGCTTCATAGGTTTGCAGTCTACTGACTATAATTTTTTCTAAAAAGTAGATTGCATCTCTAACTTCAGCTTTAGAGCAGATATGTCTGTCATCAATATTGTGGTACTTCTGGTTATCCTGGCCATCCCTGAGGGTGAGTTTAATCTATCAATTACAGTTAAAATATAAGAATTTAATGATTTACTATCTTTGTTGCAGCATCCATGCACTCCTTGATTTACATCAAGTGCCTGTTTGTGATCTGCATTTTGTAACCAGCAGTATGATATATATATATGTGTGTGTGTGTGTGTGTGTGTGTGTGTATGTATATGTATGTGTGTGTGTATACATTGTTTCTGTCCAGATATTGATATCCTTTTCTGGCCTCTTTCAACCTCAGGTATCAGTCTGGGGGATCAAGGAGTGATTCTGCGATGTCGATGCATTCACCTGGAGAAAAAGCCCATTGGACGTCACATAAGAACAGTGGAAGTGAACCGTCCTAATTCCCACTGCAAAAACGAGGAGATTATGTAAGCCCTGGGTGCAAAGTTCAATTGTTGTTCTGTTAACATAGTATACAATAATACTGTATCTGATGTCTGATCTGTCTTTGATCCCGCAGCGCTACACTTAAAAAGGATGGGCAAAAGGTTTGTCTGGACCCTAATGTTCCTTGGGTCATAAAAGTGAGGAAACTAGCTGAGTAAGTCCAGCTTCACTGTGTTTTTGTGAATGTTTAAACAGACCCTATTTGAACAGGAGAAATTTTAATTCTTTGTGTTCAGGGTAAGCAGTTGAAATAAACAAGACTGCTACACCACATGATTTTATTGTTGGGATAGTGTCAACTAAAAGGCAACTCTGCCTATTTTGCAGAAATAGATGTTATAAAAAGATGTTATATGGTTTGTTTGCATACTTCGTCATTGTGATTGGGAATCCATCACAAGGAAAACAATTGTGTATGTTTGCAGGAGGAAAGTCACTTCTCCTTAACATTTGACTTTCAAGGAAGCTAGTAACTTATTTACTGCCTTAATGAGTGGGGCAAGGCTGTTGAAAAACCTTAAAGAAGCAGATACTTTCAACAATACAATGGGCACTAACAGAGCAAATGTCTCAGTCTAATTATAAAAACTGATTCTATTGGGACCGAGAAATTGTAGCTAAAATGAATCTCATTATTATCATATTTATCTCATTCCATTTCAAACCATGGTACTGAATTTAAAATTGTGGCATAAATTATTTCAGTGACACCATATTTGGATTTCCCTCCATTGTGGTTAGTCAGCAAACATGCTACTGCCAATTTCATATTCTATGTGTGTGTGTAAGTGAAGTGGCTAACTTCTAAAACAGGTGTTTTCTCCTCTGTAGGCAGACACTGTAAACAGCAAACCCTCTCAGATGGAATATGAAAGAAATGCAGCGGCTGTGATGAGTTTTTGTTTACTTTGAACCAACTTTTGAAATTCCTGAGAGTCATTGAGAACGGATGCATGTTGACACAAATGTATCTTTCTGATCAATATGTTAAGCATCACATGATTACATACTTTAATAGAGCTTGTATTTCAAAATGTTAATATTCTATCAGTAATTTTTGTGTCTTACTCTGCAATGCTGAACATAATGGAAAAATAAGAGCACCAAACAAACGTGAGTAGCAGTGCAGATTGCACAACACCATGATATTCAAAACAGTGGTGTACTGTCAGACAATAACTGTACAAATAAAATGTGACCTTATACGAACCAAACATCTATCAATATCTCTGTCTTTCTTTCTCCTTTGAGATTCTTTTTTATTTGTGTTATTTTTTCATTGCAATTTCTTAATGGGCAGCAATGCTCAGGGAAGGCAAGTTTATTTGTACAGCACATTTCTATAATAAGGCAATTCAAAGTGCTTTACATAAAACATAAAGGGCATCAAGGCAATATGTAAAAGCAACATAAGGCATTATAAAAAGACATTTAAATACAATTAAAAAGAGTGAAATAGAAAATAAAAATAAGCTAAAAGAGAATAAGACAGATAAAACAGGAGAGTAAAAGTTACAGTGTAGGGTAAGATATTAATAAAAAGCCTCAAGTTTGATTTAATAAAAGGTAGCAGCAAACTGATAAGCCTTCAGCCTTGAACTGAGAGTTGCAGCAGACCTGCAGTTTTCTGGGAGTTTTTTCCAGATATGTGGAGCATAAAAACTGAATGCTGCTTCTCCATGTTTTGACTCTGGGGACAGAGAGCAGACCTCTTCCAGCTGATCTGAGATGTTTGGATGGTTCATAACATAGTAGAAGATCAGAAATATATTTTTGGCCCTAAACCATTAGCCTAAGTTTAAGCTTTATAAACCAGCAACAGTATTTTAAAATAAATTCTGTGACCGACAGGAAGCTGGTGTAAAGATCTGAGAACTGGGAAAATTGATTAAATTCACTTTTTGGTCTTACTGAGAACTTGAGCAGCTGTGTTAGATTGTTTTCAGAGGGAGGATAGAGCTACATCTGAGGGTGAAGTCATGAAAGTTTCATTTCCTGATTTTGTCAACTGTTGTGTATTATTTATTGTGATTTTATAGAACATGTAGCAATGAAAAAAAAAAACAGTCACCATATACAATATTTTAAAATGTCTGGGAGAATACGAGATTGTTCTGCTCTTTGTGAGCATTTTAAATATTCAATGCTCCATAATGGAGTCATGTAGAACAGTGCACCTGCAGAGTCAGATTTAACCCTTAGTGGATAGACATCGCCACCTCTTGGTCAGAAGTGCATGTCATTACATGCTTTTTCATGGTTCATAAGTGCACTCCTACACAACCAACATTACTGATATCTTATCATTTTAGTGCGTCATTACATGAAGTTAAACGGTCTGTCTAACATCATTTCCCAGAGGAAGGCTTTGCTGCAGTTCATCTGTATAGAATCACAAGTGACTAGAGCCAACAACAACATTCTGACACAACTGTAACACTCAGATTTTATCTTCATTGGTAAAATTAACAGAATAATAACTCTTGCTTCCTTTGATTATATCAATGCTTTTTCTACTGGCAGAAACTCTGGAAATGTGGAATCCATCTGTATTTGTTGTGACATGTTTAGACTTGCAAAAGGAATTCAGGACTTTGGTCATAGCCATTTGATACTCATGTGAAAAAAGAGAATGATTCATAAAGTCATACCACAGACGTTACACTCTGAGCTAGAAAGTGCTGCTTTGACTGCAGCAAAGCAAAGACTTGCTTTAACCACTTGCCATAACTATGCAAGACCACCAGTGTGTTCCTTTTTTGTGAATGTGCCAACCAACTCTGCATCAACTCACACCTAGGAAAAGACAGTGTGTTTTTCTCTGAAATCTTCTTTGGGAAAGGTTTTAAAAACAAAACCAATTCAAGCAATCATTGGAGATTAGTCCAAGGAACAAAACAATTTACATGATCAGACATGTAATAAATACAGAGTGCCTTGTATTGAGTTAGCAGAGTATAAAACTTAGTTTTTAAAGCCAGGAGTCAAATGCAGAAGCTGTTATATTAATTGCCTGTTGATGATCACTTATGAAGTATATTATCGTCATTTTGTGTAACGGGGAAGTTGCAGTAAAATTATTTTTACTTCTTGGCCTTTTTCACAACAGGCATTTCATAGTAGGGAAAGCACTAAACATTAACAATGGCACTGTTCTATTCATATGTCCCATAAGTCATGACAGTGTGACAGTGAACCAGATTGCACAATAGCAGGACTCTGAAACTGAAGCAGCTAAATGAAAATCAGCCATGATTAATAAATTTTATTATTAACACTGGTTTCTACCGTGAAAAAGTCCTAATGGTCCATATAACTATCCCAGACAGACACAGGTTCATGTAACAATGCAGCAAAGTCACACATTTGAGAGCTGCACATAAAGTCTTTTTAAGTTGGGTGCAGTCATTTTGCTAAGCATAGAGCACTGGGCTGTAAGAGCAACTGCCAGTTTTTTTTTTCATTATCCTTCAGAGCCTTGCCAAAGTCCTCCTCTTGCAAGAGAGGGAGCAGGAGGAGGAATAAACAATAGCAAAAAGAAGCCTGTGTCTTGTTATCTTACTTGTTTGTCAAAACAGTATCATTCTTTTTTAATTAAATAAAAAGTTCTTGGAAAACTGGCTTGAATATTACTATTATATTTGTGCCATTTAATGAACTTGCACAGTCTATTATTAATGTATTCCATTGCAAAATTTTACAGTGATGACATAAAACAATGTGAATGACTATTAAAATAATAACCAACATATAGTAAAAGCACATGAATTTGCCTGCAATTAACATCACATTTTCAGCTTCTGCGTCCATTACTGTTATATCTCAGAAGAAAATTATAACAAGATCACATTCCAGATTAATTATCAGCGATGAGCTGTTATGATGGTGATTATTGTGTTGCTCGCTGCAGCCCTTCTATGTTAACACAATCAGTCCTCTGAGAATGTGCTGGGCTACACCCGTGAAGCATTTGTAAAAAGGAATCATATGATGAAAACACACCCTCATGACATAGGCCTTGTACTGTTATGACGACTGTTATGACGACTACTTTCAATGGAATTTTGTGATTCGTATCTACTTTTTGGATTAATCTGACTATGAATATGCCAAGTGTTCTGAAGAAACTATGAACTGCTTGATTTCCAAGTTCGTTTTCCAATCCCTCGCACATTCAACCCGTCGCCAATAACTCAATGGAAAAGCAAAAATCTGCCAGTAAAATCCTGAATTTTTGTCATTATCTGTGTTATCACAGAAGTGCGCTCCCCATCTTGCAATAAATATGATATTATTTGGATAATGATTATGGGAGAGGAAATAGCATGCAAATAAAAAAGTGTGTCCAGTTGTCATAGTAATCTGTCGGCGGCAATGAGAGGCTAAACAGAGATGGAGCACGGCATCATACACAGCATATGTACGTGTATACATTGGATTTAACCGCTGCACATCAGCAGCCTGCTTAGGAAACACCCACTTTTAGGAAGCGGAAGATGGACCAGCCTCTCATGTTTCGTGCTCTCTTGCCGTAAATTGGAAGCAAACGTCTGAACTCCATCTCGATGGCACATCTGCAGTTATCATGGGTTGTTTTTAACTCTGGAAGCAGTGCAAAAAAAAAAAAAGTCGCAGTCGCAGACATGTAGTTAAGATAGCTAGCCGCCCTGAATACTGAACCATCATGTTATGATCTAGGTCAACTTCAGGCAAACCGGTGAAAGGTAGGTTAAGGCTTTCATTGCTGACGGGTACGATGCTTTTTGCGCTTGTTGTTGGAAGCTAACCTTAGTTACGCAAGGTTTGCCAGTAACCACCGTTACCCAGCTAGCCAGTGATTCATCGTAGCAAACTATCATAACCTACACATATAAGTTAACGTTACACACATTGAAATTATTATAACATTACACTATACGTCATTTCCAACATGTCTATGTGTGTTTTCCTGTTACAATACAACAGGGCTGCTAGTTACAGTTATAGCTGGCCATGATAGCATTGAATAATATATGTATTTATTGTCCCTTTTAAGCTGTGTTGTGTATTTTTGTTGTTATTGTCATGTAACGTGCGTGTGACTGACTGTTTCCAGGTGCCTCTCCCGTCACGGTGCTCCCCAGCCGGTGTCTCTGCTGCCATGGAGGTGGGCAGCCTCCCCGTGGAGCTGTGGAGGGTTATCTTGGCCTATCTTCCTCTCCCTGACCTGGGCCGCTGCTGCCAGGTGTGCCGTGCCTGGCGGGAGCTCATCCTCTCCCTGGATAACACCCGCTGGAGACAACTCTGCCTGGGCTGCCCCGAGTGCAGACATCCCAACTGGCCCAGTCAGCCCCATCTGGAGCCCCCATCCTGGAGGGAGGCCCTGAAGCAGCACGCCATGGCCACCCGCACCTGGACTCAAAATGGGCCAGAGCTCCAGTCCTCTGCATGCCTCCTCCTTTTCCGTCGCCGGAAAGACCGCAGGGTTTGGCACGTGGGACCTGGGTGTGAGTTTGAGACCCTGCGCGGAGCTCTTGGGGTGGTGGGGCCGTACGACCGTGTGGTTCTCCATCCAGGGGTGTATGAGGAGCAGGCTGAAGTGGCGCTAAAGGTGCCCGTGGAGCTCGTTGGGCTGGGAAGACTGGGCGAGGTGGCCCTTCTGGTATGTATGGAGCAGCAGTGCCCCACTGCCAGGCTGTGCAATCTGGTGTTCATGCCACCCTGGTTCTCCACGGTGGTCTACAAGGTGAAGTTACAGCTTGTCCAGATGGTTTCCTTATACAGTCATGTCTCTTATCTTAATGGAATTATATAACCTAATTTGTTTACTCTTGTGTGTTCTGATATGCTTACTAAATATTTATCTTTTTGATATCTGACTCATATTACCGTTCTCACCTTGCTTTGCTCTAGACATCATGGGGTCATGTCCAACTAGATAACTGCAACTTTGAGGGGGCTCAACTGCAAATCCGTGGCCCCGGAACTTGCCAGGCTCGCTTCTGCTCCTTCTCACAGGGCAGTTCTGCTCATTTGCTGGGTGTTGTCCTCAGTCTATTGGACAGCTGTGACTTCTCAGGAAGCGATACAGCATCTGTGACAGTAGAAGGTCCTCCAGTGGCAGAGAGGAACTGGGCTTGTAAACATTTGGCTGGCCTGGCCAGGACGTTCCCAACATGTGGTTTATTTGGGCATAATAATAGCCCTCCCAGAGGCCTCCAGGCCCACTCAACCAGTGGGCCACCTGGTGTTAAAAAGGAGCATATTAGTATAGAGGACTGGCAGAGAAGAAACGGCGTGGAAGCAGTGTGTCAGGGCACAGTGATCGAAGATGGCTGGAGTGATGGTGAGCGCAGTGAGAGAGAGGAGGAGAACCGAGAGGGAGAACGAACCAACACCAAAAACCCATTTACACTGGATTACAAAATCCCGTGTGACCATCATGGCTTATCCCACTTGCTCAAGCCGCAGCCAGATGGCTCTGTGCCATCGGCCTCTTCCTCAGATCCCCCGTCTGTGACCCCTGAACCCCTAACCCTTCAGCAGGAACTAGACAGGGACCCAGACGCACAGATATTGGCAGCATCCACTCTTGGCTGTATTGTCAGACGCTGCCTCTTCAGGGAAGGGAAGGGTGGTGTGCACTTGTCCAATTATGGACACGCACGACTGGAGGGAAATGTTTTCCGTGGGCTGAATTATGCTGTTCGCTGCATCCAGAACTCCACAGTAAATAAGATTATAATAACTTTGTTTCAGACTTGTGGAATGTCAATTCAATGTAACCTAACACATTTAAATTCCTTATGTTCAGTGACTTTTAGGCTGCATAACTTTTTAACTTATGTATTAAGTTATGGAAGTAGCCCAGATCATAAGTAATTAAGCAGCAGTTTCTTATTTAATCTGTTACTTGAGCTCTCTCTCTATCTCACCATCTTCAGATAGTGATGCTGAGAAATGAGGTGTGTGAGTGCCGTGCGTCAGGCGTGTTCCTGCGTCTCTCGGCTCAGGGCCTCATTGCAGAAAACAACATCCACTCGAATGGGGAAGCAGGGCTGGACATCCGAAAAGGGGCAAACCCCATCATTGTGGTAACTCCTGTTTATAAAAATACAGCTAATTTCCAAGTTTTATTATTACCAAAACACACCTTCTACTTTCCTGAATATAAAGACATTTTACTACAAATTATTTGTCTTAAATAGCTGTACAAGAACATTGCCTACGTAAAATTCAGTGTAAAATTATTAAAATCAAACTAGTGTAGTAAACTTGTTTAAACAATAAACAAGACTTTGAAAGGGCATTTGTTGCCAACTTTTAGTACTTTAGTGCTCAATTTGATGTGGGATTCTGTTAGGGCTGCAACTAACAGTTATTCTCAGTCACTTTTAGGCTTAATTGATTAATAGTTTGTTCTAAAAAGTATTCACATTGCTTGTTTTGTTCTACCAACAGTCCAAAACCAAAAGATATTCAATTTAAAATTATACAAAACAATGAAAATCTGCAAATTTATGAAAAGCTGAAAATAGCAGACATTTAGCATTTTACTACTAAATTGCTGATGGTATTGCTAATAGTTCCAGCCCTAGATTCTGTTGAGGTTTAATTTCCCTTTACACCTAATTGGTAATTTAAGAGCCTGTAGACAGTCAGGGATTCATTGTATAAGAAGAGGAAGCTGTTTTGTGTAAACAATCAATCAATCAATCAATCAATCAATCAATCAATCAATCTTTATTTATATAGCGCCATATCACAACAGAAGTCATCTCAAGGCACTTTTCACATAGAGCAGGTCAAGACCGTACTCTTTAATTTACAGAGACCCAACAATTCCTCCATGAGCAAGCACTTGGCGACAGCGGTGAGGAAAAACTCCCCTTTAACGGGTAGAAACCTCAAGCAGACCCCGGCTCTTGGTGGGCGGCCATCTGCTTTGACCGGTTGGGTTGAGAGAGAGAAAGAGAGAGGGAAAGGGGGAGGGGGGACAGAAGAAAAACAAACACAACAACAAACAAACAAAGAGATGTCTATAATAAACTGGATGTATTCTTGGTGTAGAGGTTCATGAAACCTCACAAACGATATAAACTTAAGTCACAACAGTAGGTGTAGCCTACAGTATGTATTTCCAAATGTGTGGAAAGTGCTCTTAGTTTGCTCATCTTTTGTACTCAGTTTTTACACTCTGATTCTATCTTTTCTTCTACAGTGTAACAAAATACACAGTGGTTTGCGTTCTGGTGTTGTTGTCCTTGGCAATGGAAAAGGTTCAATTCGGAGTAACCAGATTTACAACAATAAGGAAGCAGGCGTGTATATTCTCTTCAGTGGAAATCCAGTGGTCAGGTGGGTGGGACCCCAGAACGTACTTGACCAGGAATGTGTTTTCACAGCTTTTCCCATCACTTGGGTATTATCCATTGTGTGAAGTCATTTTTCAAAAGATTTGTGCTTAGCTTTCTTGTTCTCTCTGCGTCAAATCAAATCAAAACACTCATGTCTATTATTCAAGGAAAGATATAGATGCGAGTCTACCACTCTTCTAAACATGTGAGAGTTATTGTTCAGCACAGTTAAGAGGAAATAGTTTCCCACGAATCAGGTCTGGTGCTTATTAGGATTGACCACTATATTTATGAGGGTGCTGGCAATCTGAGCCACTTGAATTGTAGGAAATGAATTTAGTACAGTTTTTTCAAATTCCCACGCAACTGATAAAATCCTCTTTTTCCAAATGAAACATTTGTGTTGTATGGCTTGATAACCTATTTAGTAAAAGTCTGGTACGAGCTGTGTTATGTAATGTTGTAAGATAAACAAGCAAGGCTTATGTTTCTGCATTCTCTGTAGAAGAGATAAAAACCAACCACCCAACTAGAACCCAGAGTTGATATGAAGAACTGCTTATTAATTAGCTCTGTGTCATCACCACTGATTTTTGTGAAACTACATAAAATCTGTGTTTATTCAATATTTGCTCCCTTCCTGCTCATTTTATCCTTTAACTTTCTCTCTCATAGTGGAAATCACATCTTTCAAGGCCAGGCAGCAGGGATTGCTATTAATGAGAATGGCAGAGGGATGATAACAGGTGTGTTAAGTCCCAAAGTGTGTGGGTTCTTCATTTATCTGTCACAAACTTTGATTTTGTTACAAATAAATAAATAAATATATTGTAATTCCAGAGAATGTGATCAAAGAGAACCAGTGGGGGGGTGTGGACATTCGCAGAGGAGGTGACCCCATTCTGAGGAACAACTACATTTGTCATGGCTACTCAGATGGTGTGGTGGTGGGAGAGAGAGGCCGTGGACTTATTGAGGGAAATCATGTCTACTGTAAGTTGTTTCAGCCTGATAATGATGGAATCCTGAATTTATCTTGGCATAACAGATGTATGACTTATCCAAAAGGCTCTAGAAAGTCTCCCACATGCACAGATGTTTGATTTCTTGTCTTCCTCTAGGTAACAAAGGCTGTGGTGTGTGGGTTATGTCGTCCAGTCTTCCGCAGCTCTTAGGAAACTATATCACCCATAACTGTATGTATGGACTGGCAGTGTTCTGCAGGAAGGATCCAGAGAACATCGAGGCCAGGGAGGGAAACTGGCCAGGGCAGGAAGGGATTGGTGGAGAAGCAGGAAGAGGGGAAAGGAGGGGAGTAGAGGGAGAAGACAGAGAAGGGCAGGAGAACTTGAACGAGGAGGGGGAATTGTTTGCATGGGAGAGCGATCTGGACAGCGAGGATGAGCGCCACTCTGCCCGTCGCTCCATCAGCGTGGCCCTGGTAGAAAGCAACTGCATGAGCTACAACGGAGGTAATAAATGCACCCGCTGGGTCAAATACAAATAGTCACTCGCTCCTCATCTCTAAATGCTCTCTCAATCTTTCTGTCTTCATTCCTGTAGCGGTCGGCCTGTATGTGAAGAGCAGCGAGCCGCTCAATGTTTTCGCTAACCTCGTGAACAGTAACCGGGGAACCGGCATTGGTGTGCTGCAGAGCAGTCAGCTGACCCGTCTGGTTACAAACTGCGTTCTTGAAAATGGTCGAGGTGGTGTTACGGTGGAGAGAGACTGCAGGGTGGAGCTTCGTGGTAATGGCATATATGAAAACTGTGGCCACGGTGTGAGTTTCAATGGTAACGGGCAGATTGTGGAGAATGATGTGGTTGGAAACCGTGGATATGGGATCCAGGTCTCTGGCAGTGCTGATATCAAGGTGAGATGGAGAGAGGCATTAATACAGTAACTCTTGTCTCTAAAAATACTAACACCACTATTCACTGAACAAATCATTCTTATCTTCAGGTACTGCGCAACCGTGTCCAACCAGCACAGGGTTGTGGCATCGCCGTGCTGGGGCCAGTAAAAGGTGCTGTCCATGACAATCTGTTATTCCAGGGCCACCCTGGAAACAAAAAAACACTTCTACATATGGATCCTGGCAATGAAAGCTGTGTGTTGCGCAACAACAGTATTCTAAGACATAACAGGTAACTAGGCAACCAAAAGAAAGTGCTAGAGATTTAAAGACCATCAGTGGCTTCGCTGTCTGCTCTTTCTGCCTCTTTTTCAGCTTATCATTTGCACTGCTCCTGATTTTTGTATTAAATTTTTTTTATGAAAAATAATTTTACTCACTGTTTCTTTTATCTCTTTGCATTTTATAGCTGTACATCTGCTCCCCCCTGGGTTTTAGAAAACCCTCCCCCTCGTCCACTGGCCAGCTCCCCTTCTGGACTCTCCTCATCCCAATATCCTTCCCGACTTGGAATTTCTATGACAACAAGAATCAGCGCCACTGTGGAGAGTGGTTGCCACAGTGGAAGCATGTTCTGCTCCATTCTGTGAAAAACAGCGAGCACTTAAAAAAAAAAAAAAAACAATATGAATGACTTTGCCAAGAGGTCAGCATCTTGTCACATTTGGTCTGATGCATACTGGACTCCTCTGCACTCTGACCCCAAAGACGATCTTCCATGATGCCCTCCCATTCGGGTGGAGTCCGAGAAGAAAGAAGCTGCACCGATTATAACCACTAAAGAGGCCATCCACCTTCTTTTATATTATTATGGCACATTTTGTAAATCTGAAATCAGACTTTTTTTTTTAAATGTTACCATGAAATGCCAGTGCACTCATCAAATTTGGACTAATGACTTGGAGCTGGAATTACAAGACATTCAAGCATTGTCATCATCACCCAACCATTTACACACTAAAGCTTTAACTCAATGTTCTCTTTTACTTGCAGACTTCATATTCATGTATATAATTAGCTGTAGCCTAAACTTCCTCCATTTTGTTACTGCGCTTCAGAGACTTGCTGGTTAGGAAGTGCACATTTATAAATCCTAGCAGGAGTCAAAGCAGCTTCAACCATGTTACAAAGTCAAGCTGTGCCTTGATTGACTTTTTTAAATCAATCGATGATTGTAGCTAGAGAAGGAGTTGTCATAATGTGAGGTGTATATGCAAAAAAAAAAAAAAAAGAACAAAGCCAAACTAGCTTCTGCCTCTTGCACAGAGCTGTTCTGTTACCTGGTGAGTCTGTGTTCTTGAATCACATCCTCATACTATTTTTAAAAAGCAATGCAGTCCAGCTTTCTTTGACTTCTTGCATGAAATTCAATGAGGGAAGACAACATATCATTCCAGATAGTATCAGCACCCTGCGCAGTGACACATAACCACACACACTCACCAGATAATAGTCAGTTATAGAAGGAAAAAGATGTTCAGTGTGCAATATGTGATGTCAACAGATGTGCCTATACGTTTTAACTGTCTAAGCTAGATGTTTTCTAGAACTTGTTTACAGTGCATTACTCAGCTTCTTTGTATCTTGCACATCGAGCACTAAGTAACAACATCATGTATAATTCAAAGGTCATCATTTATTTGTTTACCAAATGCATTAATAAACAGTTCTCGTTTTTGTGGCATTTCCTTTTTTTTTTTTTTTTTTTTTTTTTACAGTCCTCTCTTTATCCAATTCTTTTCCTCTCGCGGTCTTCAGTGCATTTTCTTGCGTTTCCTTCTCTCCATGAACTGATCGTATTTGACCAGAGGTAGAACAAGCGAGGCATGTCTGTGTTCATCTCGCAGTTCGGCGTCATCAGCCTTCCCTCGGGCTGACTTACTTAGGGTCAGTCCCATCGATTTTGCAACTTCAATTATCCTGTAGGAGGACATATTCATCAGTTACTGTATCCCGGCAGAGTTCTTCTATTGCAACTCATATTGACTGTTGTATGTGGTGGGATAATCATGAGTGCATAAGTGTAAAATACAGCAACACAACAATACACATACTTAAGTTTCCATATAAGAATATGTTTCCATATTTTTTTTTTCTTACCTAGCCTCAGTGATTCCCAGGTCACGGTGCAGTAATGTGAGGTCAGCAGACATGTGACCCATATGCAGCAGCAGAGCCAGGCAGTACGCCGCTAATTTGGCACGCATTGATGCCGACAACATGTTCTGGACCCTAAAAGGTGTAATAAGGTCAATCAATCAATCAATTTTTATTTATATAGCGCCATATCACAACAAAAGTCATCTCAAGGCACTTTTCACATAGCACAGGTCAAGACCGTACTCTTTATGCATGTGTGTTTGTATGCAAGACTGAATAACCAAATCAATAATCTGTAGGACAACAAATATATCAATTACACCCATTTCCTGACCTGAATTGAGGGTGTAAGAACAGATGTATGCTGTATAGATTGTAAAGCCCCTTGAGGCAAAATTGTGATTTCGGGTGAAATAAAACTGACCTGCTGCAGGTGATCAGCAAATATAAAATTTAAATTGTTTAAATGACTAAATCAAATAGTGGTTATAAAATAAAGCATCAAAATGTGACCCCCCCCCCACAAACATTTTATTTCAGCAAATATTCAATATGTGCAAAAGCTCACAGCTCTATCGCCGTCATACCTGCCGTTGTTGAAAGTCTCCACTGTGAATGTTTTGAATAGTTTGCTCTGAATGATGCGAGGACAGCCTTCCTCCTGACCAACTGTACATATAAACATAAATCACTATTAGAGTTGGCCCCAAAGGAGACACATATTTGACACACACAATGAAAATAAAGTAGAGATTACTCACACTTGCGGGTGATGCTCCTCTGCCGCGCCAGTTGGAGGAGCAGAGAAAGGTAAAAGGCACAGCAGGCCATTTTCTCTCTGGGTGCTCCTACACTTGGCATATTTTCCAGGTGCTTCACCACAGACAGGCACCTCAAAGAAAAAGAAAGTACACACAAAAATTATGAATGCAAGCAAGCGACATGCAGCTTAATAAAATGTCTTAGCGACTGTGAGCCCTCTGTCACCCTACCCGCCGTCGTCTTTCATTTTCTGCAGCTCTTCAGGGGTGAGTGCTGCCATCTTGGAACCAGCCTGCTCCAAAGCCCCAAACTCCACTGGACTCAGGACTGTGGATATTGATAAGGAACAAAAAAACAAACACAGTTGTAGCTTTAAACACACCTATAATATCTACTTTATGACTCTGTCTTGGTTGGCTTGCTTACAGAGAGGAGGTCAACTCTTTTATTTAATGGTGCAAAGCTGTAAAACAAAGGAGCTGATTAATGACTTTGGGACGCAAAGGGAGGATTTTAATAACGTTTTTACTTATGGTCAAGAGGTGGAGATTTCCCATTCTTCTAAAAATATTGTGGTGTGCATTTGGATGAGAAACTAAACTAGAAGGAAATTACTAAAGGCTCAGTGTCACTCTAGGGGAATGTCACTGGGAAGAACAAGATGATGATAAATGAGCTGATCTAAAAAGGAGACCTTATCATTGGCTCACCTCCAGAGATTATTCTCGAAAACAGAGCAAGATAAAAGTTTCATTCTAAAATATGAAGAACACTCACTAGATAGTGTTTTTACTGGATTCAACAGTTCTTTTAGTGCACAGCCACTCATGCCCCAATGCTCAACGGAAAAATTGAGAGATTAAAGCTTGTCAATGACATGCTAGAGTATTAAGTGGTCTTTATGATCATTTACTACTGTTGGCTGTTAGGTCTTTTGTATTCTTTATTTTCTCTGTGTTAGCACTGTAAGAGTTTTTTATTGACTTGTGTTAATTACTTATCCATGTGGCCAGTGCTGTCTTTCAGACTGTTTTATTCTGGCTTTGTTATAATGATTTTTCCTGTCGTATGTGTTGGCATGTGGTGACTATTGTAGTTTCCCCTTTAGGGATCAATAAAGTATATCTAGTCCAATCTAATCTAATCTAATCTAATCCACTGTGCCACAATCTACAATTCCAATTCTTGCATTCTCTCACTGGAAAACACACAAACACACAAACTGGATGAAGGATACGATCGTCGAATAGGTAAACATTCTCAGGTTTGTCTGCGTCTGTATTGCAGGGAGGCAGGTGGAGAGCCAGGTCTGCCTGGGACTCTGTCTCAGCCACTTCCTGTTGCAGAGCTGAGAAGAGAGAGAGAAAAAAAACAATGTACAAACTAGAGGAAACACACAAAGCCACACGGAGAGCAAGACGATGACTGAAGCAGCCAGAAATTTAAGGTTAGCTTATCCTTCTTCTTCCTTCATTAACCAATCTCTCTTTGCGATTTCTTTAAAGTGAACTCTCACATAACTAATTGTTCATTTTGATATTATTGGTGTCTATACCTATGACTTAGACAATGTGACTTTAAAGCTTACCTTCCAGACCCTTCTGGTCAATCACACTGTTGGCAGCCTTAGCCACTGCTTGATGGAGAGTATCACTGCCCACCTGATTCAGTCTGCGAGAGCTCAGAGCTCTCTTCTGTTTGTTGGTGCCAAATGCCTCAATCAAAGAGTCAACCTAAAGAGAAAACAGAAACATAAGATTGAGATATTAATACCAAATTTATTCTTATTCTAGCTAAGTCATCTCTTACAGAACAAACAGTGGTACCTTGTCTCTGTAGGTCTGTGTAGTATCTTGGGGTTTTGCCTCTGTTGCCTCTCCTGGTGAAAAAATAATGCAAAGTCCAAAAAAAAAAACTCTGTTGAGTTTTTGAATGCAACTTAATATCTGAATGATCTGTCAAGTCATGTTATCTTTGTTCTTATTTGTTATACCCGGTATAAGAGGTTGCATGTTGAAGAGCTGAGCACTGTGCACCTCCATTTGCATGGTCTGTTTGTCCAGCACTCCAACATAATATCTAAACAGACATCAAGAGTCACACTCATTAAAAACTCACTTCACAGCTGTTCTGATCCAAGTCACAATTTCCTGCACAGATTTAGTCTTATGCTATCCACCTACTTGCAAAGACTGTTGCATTTTAACGACCCTGCTCCAAAATTATTTCCGACATAGGACAGCCTGTCTGATTCAGCAACCTAGACAGAAAAAAACCCGAACACTGACATGAAAGTACTGAAAACCGAGCAACACTGTCTAATAGTCATTTTACTGAAGCAATCATGAAACTTTCTTACCAATATCCGTCTGCTTTTTTTTCTGGGGTTACTCTCATCTGCGTTCTTGTACATCGTAAAATCCAGTTTCTCTGCATTTTTGACGCAGCCATTTGAAAAGCGGACTATGAGATGCAGAAATATAATGAAGAATTGGTCAATACTTGCGATTCATGCCACAATAAACACATTTGTGATAGTATACATATGTACATTACATGAGCATGAAGCAAAGACATCATTAATAGCGTTATTATCATTTTTGCGACGTTTGTGGACTCTTAACTATTTTAATACATAGCACAAAAATAACAAAACTAAACAACTAGCAGTGTAGCTATCAGCCACGTGTGCGATGACAATGAGTGTTTACACAGAGAAGCTACGCACGACCCGACAATTACTGCCATGACTGCGATTAAAGTTTTCTTCTGACAAAGTTCGACAAGCAACAAATATGAGACAGTCACCAATAACCGCTTTATCGGCCTCTCGCTCCTCTTCACAGTACACTAACGAGCTAGAGGTAGCCATAGTTGTTGTCATGTGTTTGCAGGTGTTCAAGAGGTTTCACTCCTTCGTACTTCCGTCTTCGTCAAGATTCACGTACACGAAACAAAGAAGAGCGGCTTTCTACTTCTTCTTCTTTGGTTTTTAGTGGCAGTTGGCGTCCAAAATGTCGTATTACCACCATCTACTGGATTTACACTAACATCTCCATTGACTAAATAAAATAATAATAACCCCTTCCCACTCATTACCCACTCAGTTATAACTTCTCTATTTTTCAGGTGTAAACTAACTTAAAAGCTTCTCTCAAAGCTGCAGCACACCTCCAGAAACTCCCACAGCACCCAGAAATCTCCTTGCTGCATCTACAATTATGTCAATTTTTCTTTCTTTTTTTTTCTACTCCAGCAGTATAGTTAATTACCATTGCCAAAAAAGCCAAAAAACTTCACCTGATCCTTACACAAACAAAACTCATCATGTTTACTGACTGATTTGTCCTCCTTAACTTCTTGTCTCACATCACAATATTTCTTACTTCTTTCTCATGCTTGAGTCTCTTCTTAGATCTAACCCTAATTATTTTGGCCTCCTTGGCCTCTGTTTTGATAGAAAGCCTCCCACGCTGCATGATTCCCTTTGCAAAGAGGACACTCGTCTTTCCCACACTCTCCTTTGCAATAGGTCTCCCCACATTTACCACATGTGGCAAAATCACTCCTACATACAAACAAACTATGACTATATTCGGGAACATACCGGGTACGACATGTGATCCATGAATACTATCAGGCAAGTACTTCAAATCAAAGTGAAGCATAACAGATTTAAATCACAACATTTCTTATCTACGTATGCGTAAGCATGCGTAAGCCTCCTCTTAGATCTAACCATGATTATTTCTGCATGATTCCCTTTACAAAGAAGATACTCTGCTTTGGATCCCTTTCATGGTCTCTTTCACAATCAGATTCCTGACATCCACCGCATGTTGCAAACTCACTTCTACGCATACACAAACTATGAGCAAGTTTCCAACAATTCTTGCACTGCAAAGGTTTGGGAACATACTGGCTTACTGGGTATGATGTGTGGTCCAAGAACACTATCAGGAAGTGACTCCATCAACAACTACTTTTATCGGAACTTTCTTGCTGAATGGAAAACATGCCACTGGGTACATATCCATCCCAGAACCCAACACCCAAAGATTTTCAAGTCTTTTTCCATCTGTATCTTTGACATACATTTGACGACTATCATGCTGGAGCGTTTAATGTCGATCAGTTTAACTTTGCCCACTTCAAAGTGCATAACATACAAACTCTACTCCAAATGACAAAAAATATATAAATAATAAAATATATCACAATAATAGTAAAAACATATATTTACCAAGAAAACAAACAAGTGAAATAACAAATAACTTATCCGTGTTCAGGGAACTCATTAAATAACTATAAATGAAACCAAAAACAAACAAAAAACCCTCAGAACACAATAATGTACATACTCCATTCAGTCTGAAAGAATCTAAACTATCAAACTATCAATTCTATCAACAATCCATGTATGTTAGTGGAGGACACAGGTTTACTCATTAAAATGCTGTAAATAATATAATAAAATAATAATAACCCCTTCCCAGCCATTACCCATTCTGCTATAACGTCTCCATTTTTCAGGTGTTTGAGAGAAATTAAAAGCTTCTCTCAACAGCTGCTGCCCTACTTTTCCAGAAACTCCCATAGTATCCAGAAGTCTCCTCACTGCATCTACAATTATGTCAATTTTCCCAGATTATCTTTCTACTCCAGCAATACTGTTATTTTTCATTTTTCATTGCCAAAAAGGCCAAAAAACATCCACCAGATCCTTAGAACAACAAAATTTGTCATGTTTTCTGACTAATGTGCCCCCTTAGCTTCTTATCTCACATCACAATATTTCTTACATACTTCCTCATGCATAAGTTTCTTCGTAGATCTAACCCTGATTATTTCTGCCACCCTTACTCTGTTTGAACAGTTATAATCCCACACTACATGATTCCCTTTACAAAGAAGATACTCTGCTCTGGATCCCTCTCATGCTCTCTTTCACAATCAGACTCCTGGCATTTACCACATGTGGCAAACTCACACTGCAAAGGTTTGGGAACATACTGCCTTACTGGGTACGGCAGGTGATCCAAGAACACTATCAGGAAGGTGCTTCAAATCAAAATGAAGCTTAACAGATTTTTTTTTCATACTTTTCATTAACAACTTAATCACACCTCTTCATTCTATTGCTGTCTGTCACCCTTTACGCTCCTTTACAATCTCCTTGCATCCACTCTGCATCAGACTCTGTCAATAACACCTTTTATTGGAGCTTTCTTGCTGAGTGGAAAACATGCTACTAGGTACATATCCATCCCCAAACCCAACACCAAGATTTTCAAGTCTTTTTCCATCTGTATCATTGACATATATTTGACGACTATTGAACCGGAGTGTTTAATGTTGATCAGTTTAACTTTGCCCACTTCATTATTAATCCATCTTCCCACAGTGTGCTTTTCTGACAAAGCTCCACATCCATCACCTTTGTTCAAACCCCGAATCTTAATTTTAACCATGTAGGTTTCTCTTTCATGTTCACTCTCACTATGACTCGATGAATCAGTTTTCTCTCTCTTTCTCTTCCTTGAGGCTCTCTCACTTCTAAGAAGCTATAATTGATGGGAAAAAAGCCACTTTGATTTAGATAGGCGGTCCGTCCAGGTAACTGCATGCAACTGCTTCTATTCAACAGCTAACAAGCAATTTGCTGGTCTCTAGCCAGCTAACTTCAGCCTTGTCAGTTTGTGGCCAGGGCCTTGTTGTACTTCTTCTTACCTGCACTTTCGGAAGAAAGTCAAGGTAACATGAGTTAAAACTGGCTCTTTGAAATTACTGTCACAACCTAACAGTAATTTAATTTCTCACAGTCTCTTTCACAATCATTCTCCCCTCATTTACCACATATGGAAATCTCACTTCTACATATAAACAAACTATGACCAAACTTCCAGCATTCTTGCACTGCAAAGGTTTGGGAACATACTAGCTTACTGGGTATGACATGTGGTCCAAGAACACTATCAGGCCCCAAATCTATATTTCAGTAATGTAGTTTTTTTTTCATGTTCACTCTCACTATGACTTGATGAATCAACTTTTTTTCCCTCTTCCTTGAGGCTCCCCTGCTTCTAACTTCAAAATTCTCATCTTCCATTTCCCCTATCCACATTGATAGTATCCATAAGGGCTGAAATCTGTTTGTATACATGTAACTTTGTCACTGTTTTTGGATAACTATCCTGCCAGCTGATAGATAGTTGGCCCATGTTATAAATATAATTTAGAGACATGCATTTTGTAATTGAATCACTTTGTAAAGTGACTGCATTACCATTAGAAGGTTTCGATTTTATATTATAAATATTAGTATTCCTATTAGAAAGATGTTTTTTATCTGAATATATCAACAAGCATATAAACATATTCAGCACCTTGATCAAAGTACATAACATAGAAACTCTACTCCAAATTCCAAAAAAATATATAAATAAGAAACAAAAAAAATGTATTTACAAAGAAAACAAACAAAAACAAACAAAAAACAAACAACAACAACAAAAATCATAACACAACAATGTACTACATTCAGTCTAAAATAATCTATAAACTAAATTCTATCAACAATACATGTATATTAGTGGAGGACATAGGTTTACTCATTAAAATACTGTAAATAATATAATAATAAAAATAATATTCAGTAAAACACAGTTTTTGTTACAGTTTTATTGAAAATAAATTCCTGTATATCTGTCCAAAACTTAGCTGATCATTGGCGATCATAAAATAAATGAATAACATATATGAGAAGATACTTGAGTTGATAGATGAGTTTCCTCAAAGTGAGAGATGGAGTGAGATCATCTGGTGAAAATGGGTGAGTTAACTATCTTGCCGTTGTCTATAATCTTTGCACACGTTGGCTGTGAGGTTGCAGCAGCGATACCGTGTGGCCGGACAGCGGAACTGCAGTCTTTCACCCCGGCGAGGTCATGGACATGGAAGTGAAGCACAGCGCCACCCTGTGAGTCTGGCTGGAAAAACCCGTCTGAGGGGGGTACATTATTAGAAATTACAGCACATGAACGTTATTCCGGTATATATTTGACAGTCGGTATCTGTTTTACCAACGGTTTTTATTGGTAACTTGTTCCTTTGGGGGCGAAACTGACAGTTTGCTCCGCTGTTGTAGACAAACAGTTAACTTACCGTTGGTGAAGACCCATCACTGCTCAGCTGCTTTTTCTTCCCCACAGCCCACAGACTGACCCCCCGGGGGGACGTGGAGCATAGCTGCAGACATGTTAGCAAGCGATAGCTACAATCGATGGAAGAAAGCAACTTTGATTTAGACAGGCGGTCCGTCCAGGTGACCGTATGCGACTGCTTCTGTTCAACAGCTAACAAGCAATTTGCTGGTCTCTAGCCAGCTAACTTTAGCCTTGTCAGTTTGTGGCCAGGGCCTTGTTCTGCTTCTTCTTACCTGCGCTTTCGGGAAAAAAAATCAAGGTAACGTGAGTTAAAACTGGCTCTTTGAAATTACTGCCATAGCAACAGGATTCCGTGTTTGCTATGTTGCTATGTAGTTCATATAGCTAACTGGTCCAGTGTTAGCCAGTGCACTTTGACTTACTGGCTAGCTATTCAGTTAACATGTTAAGGTGATTACAGCGCAGAGAGCTCCACTATGTAGCTATTGTGTAATAAATGCAGTTGTAACGTTAATTATATATTTTATGCATAAGTTGACAATATATTTTAATTTTCAGTGGGGAGAGCCCACAGGAAAAAAGGCTCTTAATGAACATTAATTAATAATCTCACTGGATTTTCTTGTATTTCTTCCTCACACTCCACTAGCAACAGTACTGCTTTTGGTTGTTTTGTCCAAAATGACTAGAAATGCAAAATTATCAAACAAAATTATGACATGATGACTCACTTAAACCGCACCTTTACTCCACACACTACCTAACAACATAAACGTACAACTTTACAAAACTAAGCTTACAGATACAAACATAAATGTGCACGTTCACAAGACTAAGGTTGTAGACTCAAAACCTGTTTTCAACCACACCTTTTTGAATGATATAATATTTCATAGTCCCCACCCTCATTTTAATCCTCTGTTATCATAAAAATGTGTAGGGCTGCAACTACCAATTATTATAATTATCAGTTAATCTGTTATTAGTTAGTAGACAAACTGATTGATCATTAAGTCTATAAAATGTCAGCAAATTCAAATCTTCAAGCTCTATGCTTCAAATGGCTTATTTTGCTCAACCAACAGCCCAAAACTCAAAAGATATTCAACAACACAAAACAGAGTAAAGTAGCAAATTCTCACGTTTAATAAGATGTATGAAAGTAGCAAATGTTTGGTAGTTTTAGCTTGACAAAGACAATTTTGATCATTGTATAAATTATTATTCAGTGATCAAAACCGTTGTAGATGAATGTTCCGTCAATTGACTAATCAGTTAAGTTTTACTGTCATTTGATTTTTCCCACCGCCTTTATTTACCCATCCCCATCCAAACCCCCTTTACCCTCTGCCTGCTTCTGTCTTTAGGGCCATGGATTTCCCGGGCCACTTTGAGCAGATCTTCCAGCAGCTAAACTATCAGCGTGTCCATGGTCAGCTGTGTGACTGTGTAATCGTGGTTGGCAGCCGACACTTCAAGGCCCACCGCTCAGTGCTGGCAGCCTGTAGCACCCACTTCAGAGCCCTGTTCTCCGTCGCAGAGGGAGACGCCAGCATGAATATGATCCAGCTGGACAGTGAGGTTAGGATCTTAATGATGTTGTTTAAAAGAGGGCGAGGATGATTATAAAACATGGAAAAGAGTGTGTAGAAGTGGTAATCTTTCAGTAAAAACTACTGACATGTCTTAAATTCTGTCTTGCTACTGTTTCAAATATTGTGTGTGTTTGCAGGTGGTGACAGCTGAAGCTTTTGCTGCTCTGGTGGACATGATGTACACTTCAACACTGATGTTGGGGGAGAGCAATGTGATGGACATCCTCCTTGCAGCCTCGCATCTGCACCTCAACAATGTAGTCAAGGCCTGTAAACACTACCTGACCACGCGCACGCTGCCTATGTCCCCCTCATCTGACAGACCCACCCACCACCACCCGCAGCAGGAGCAGCAGAGGCACAGGCAGCAGCAGCAAGTAACGGAGTTAGCAGTGAACCCTTCTCTAGCCGCTAACACCAATCTCGCTGCAAATTCTGCGACATCGAAGTTGCAGCGCTCTTTCATGCTGCAGCAGCTGGGGCTCAGCTTGGTGAGCTCTGCTTTAGGTGGGATGGAGGAGGATGGGGTTGGAAATGTCGTTGGCAGCAGAACCGTGGAGCAGAGAGCCTCCTTCCCTATCCGACGCTTCCATAAACGTAAGCCCTCTCTGGCCCTGGGCCTGTCAGAAGAGAGACCCAGGCAGAGGCAGCGCCCCTCTGCTCCTAACCTGGCATTGTTAGGAGAAGACGGAGTGAACGCAGAGCGAGAGGAAGGAGCACTACTCTCCCCGGATTCCCACAAGATGGGGGATGAAATCAAATTGGATGCTGCAGTTACTGGCCGAGTAGGTGTGTCCCAAGATGACCCTCAAATGCCCAGCCAGTCCGACAGTGGGCACTGTGAAGGGGAGGACTTGGGGAGAATGCAGGGAGGGATGGGCAAGGTGGAGGACGTGGAGGACATGGAAGACAGGGACCACCAGGACAACAGAGCGGGGGTGAAGATCAAATCAGGAACAGAGGAGGAGGACGCCGAAGAACAGAAGGTAAAGATTTGTTGTTTGTGGAAAAGTAACTAACTCTCATTGTCTGGTCTTCACAAAATTATTTTATACATCACACACACACACAAAGCCCTTTCTAGTTTAGTCTAGTAAAGCTCTCCTTTGCTCTACGCAGGTGGTGGTTAAACGAGAGCCGCTAAGCTCACCTGAGCCAACCGATGAAATCAGTGACGTGACATCGCAGGCTGAAGGCAGTGACCCGGCTGAGCCCGGGGGCCAGGAGGAGGAGAAGGTGGAGCTGAGCCCGGAGAGCAGCGACCGCAGCTTCACCTCTGAAACTCAGCCCAGTTCTGACTCTCTGCTGCAGCCCAGCTCCCAGCTCCTCCATAAGAGCAGCATGGGAGGAGGTGGCGGAGTCGTAGGAGGTTTTGGGTGTAATAATGGATTGAACAGCAAACCCGGTTTCAGCATTTCTAGCTTCCTCGGCCCTAAGGATTTTGGAAGTGGTGATGCAGGGTTGATCGGTGGAGAGGATGACCTCCCTAACACAACAACTGGTGACACAGTTGCACATCACTTCCTGCTGAGACAGGAAACTGCTGAGCCGGCTGGCTCTGCCTCTTCCTCTCTTCTGCAGTCAGGTCCGCACAGTGGCGAGAGTCGCAACACTTTTGGAAATAACCTACAGGCTGATTCTCTGTTCCTTCGTCCACTGCATGACGGTTTGGGGAACCCCAGAGGAAGTGGGGGAAGTGGAGGGGTTGATCCATTTGGTTTGGACTTCCAGCGCTCCAGTCTGGGGCTTCACTCGCTGGGGCGACCCTCACGAGGAGCTGGAGGAGCTGCCGCCACCACTCTGGGTTATCCAGGCTATAGACGTATTGCTCCAAAAATGACAGGTAACATGGGAGGAGAAGAAGGAGTAGGTGGTGTTCTCCAGGATGCTGCCTCTTCCTCGTCAAGTCTGGTGAGTCCCCTTCTCCTCAACGAGAGCGGTGGGTATGAGATGAACAGTGGCAGGCCCACCTCCCTCCCACCCCACCTGACCCGAGCTTCAGCAGATGTCCTATCCAAGTGCAAGAAGGCTCTATCGGAGCACAATGTCTTGGTGGTCGAGGGAGCTCGGAAATACGCCTGTAAAATCTGCTGCAAAACCTTCCTCACCCTGACAGACTGCAAGAAACACATCCGCGTCCACACAGGAGAGAAGCCCTACGCGTGTCTCAAATGTGGAAAGCGCTTCAGCCAGTCCTCTCACCTGTACAAGCATTCCAAGACCACCTGTCTACGCTGGCAGAACAGTAACATGTCCAACGCACTGCTGTAGGACCAAGTGGGGGCGAAAGGATGAATATACAGGGAATCAGTGATAGGCTGAATCCAATTATACTGCATTTTTGTTTGCCAGTTTTCCCTGATTTAAAGTCCCAAAAGTATTTTGATTTTTCTGAAGTTGTGTCGGAGCAGCTGTTCGGTCCAAACTAATCAGTCCTGATCACAGACCAAAGACAGGGATGATAATGTAATCATACAGTTTCTTTTCCAGGAGATACAGACACCATCAAGTCAAAGTTATAGTAAATACATTTTGCTTATAACAAGATTAGAGAGATGTAGAACAAAAACGCCTCATTTATTATTGCTGTGGATTCATTATAGAGCACCACAGATAAACACTGTATACTCTCCTTTAGTATCATGTAGTGATACGAGTATGAGGATTTTCCAGTAGTGTCAGTACATGCTGCCCTTGGACTTTGCACAGTGTGACCGGGTCCAGTCGAGGCTCGGCCTTTAAAGCTGCCACACTGTTGGCTATATTGTGTTTTTAACAAGTGAAGTGAAATTTAGATCCGTTGAAGTATATATAGTTTGTTGTTATGGAAGCGAATTTGCTTCAGTCATTGTAACACTCAATCTGAGTGTGTGCAGATAATGGCAGCTGCAGATAACATGTAAAATATTGTGCTTATGTGTAGATTTTTCATTGCACATTTGGAAAACTTGTAGCAGCATCTCACATCAGACTGTTGATTCATCCTAACTGTGCATACTGGCTGTGCCTTGTTCTGTGCAAGGGTAGTCAAATACATAAAGTAATTCAGATATGGATGCCAGATATATTGCCTCTAAGAAGTACATCCTCTATCCTGTGAGACAGGACTAGCTAAAGCTGAAATTAGTAACTTTCTGCAAGAGTATCTAGGGTTGCAGTGATAATGTGATCAACTGGCCGGGTCATATATACGTGATTCTTATGTTTACTGAAGTAAAAAAAAAAAAAAAGTAGAGGCATTGTTAACCAGGACAGGAGCAACCAAAAAAAATAGGTCAACATTTCTCAGTAGTTGATTATAAATATTCACGCATATTCGACTACTAAATCAAGTAAAGTCAAATTGTTGTGAGATATTTGACCTCTTCTGTTGCCTTTTAGTCCAACCACCTATGAATTACCATCATTGGTCGTGTTGCTGAGCTCAGTTAGAGTTGAGAATATGTAAAATAATTCAGTTTGCACTGATGGGACCATCTCACTTCATGTGACTATGGGAATAAATGTCTTGCTTTTGTTACATTTATACCTGTAGTTTGTAAGTACAAGTATTGGATAAATGGGAAGCTTTGAATTGCTCTTTCATGCTCTTACCCAATTAGTGTTTGCCAGACAGAGCTGTTAACCTTAGAAGGAAGTTGCATTGTTTAAGGAAGTCAAAAAATGCACAATGATTCAGTTGGCATCATCTGCACTGACTTGGCCTTGAAGTCTTTTGTTGTGAAAACTAATATAACATAACACTGCAGTATAATGCCATGCGAGATAACGCCTTCACAGGAAAATGCATTGTAAATGCACCTTATTTTGTGTCATGATGTGCAAAACTTACAATTTGTTTTTTTTATGTTTAGAAGTTATGGCATTAAAGCAACTTCTCAGTGGTTATTGACTGGGAGTGCCCACAACAAGTTCAGCTGTGGCCAATAAGTTTACTGACCATCTGTGTACAGTGTGTGTGTGTGTGTGTGTGTGTGTTTGTTTGTGTTTAAAGGGCAATGAAGTCGTCTACAATTTATCCATGATTTAGAATATATCTTCTGTGGTCAGCTGTGTGTTTGTTTTTGTTTGGGTAGATGGATGGGTTGTTACACAGGCGAGTGTTGTTCAGAAAAACAAAAAATCCTTTCCCTGTTCAGTGACAGTTCTATTCTTTATTGACAATCAATAAAAAGATCTTTGAAAGAAAGGGCAGTTAAGTCGTGCTGAGAGGCAGAAAATTGTCTACAGCTTGTTGAGGTTGGTGTGGGTTGAAAAGTGCTTCAGAAATGTAAATATTGCACATTTGTGTTTGGTGTCATTTTTCTCTTGGAGAGGAGACAAAACAACTCATGAAGAAGAAGTAAACATTGTCTATAAGTTTGCTACTGTACTTGATATCAGTGCTTTATACATGTGTCTTATACATCTAATGTTGCATCTGTTACAAAAGCACTTAGACAAATCATTCTTTTTGTATAACCAATATGTTTACTGGAATGTTGAACTATGTGAAAACATTGCTGTATTGCAATTATCCAACTCTACCAGCTCTCAAGGGTATGTAGCCAACAGTTTTAGCATTTTAGCATCTGTTCCTCTCAGTGGATGAATCATTGTACAGGATAGACTGTAGAATTTATCATATATCATTGAATCTAGGGAAACATTTGACATGTTCATGTTTCATAATTTAAAAAAAACAATGAAGGATTTCTTGTCAATTTTTGTTTTAATTTGTTTTTATGTATCTAGGGTGTCTGTGAATACTTTTGACTAGTTTTGCAAGGCTCATAAAAAACAAACATGCTGAGAAGGAATCCAAATTTGCAGTTTTTAGGGGAAAAATACAGCAAATCTAGAATATGAATGAATTTTACATCAACCCAGTTTGGGATGCCTGACCTACTACAGGTTGTAAAGAAGAGCAGCTTCATCAGTAGACAGTTGGTTAATTGAAATCAATATTCATGCAGTGTTGTAAAGTCCTGTTTAAGTGAACCAAAATGAAAAAACACTGTAAATACATGTTTGCCTTTTTGTATACATTAATTGCTTGCTGTATTGTGTCACCTAACACTGTCAATGAGAATCACATGGTCATTGCTTCCATAGTCGGCACCTTAATGTACTGTAGAGTCATTACACTGTTAGTCTGTACAAAATGACGGATTTATTTGACACATATGTTAATGGGTAATTTTGACTTTTTACTTCATAGAAAAATAATTGCCTTGTAAGACGTTCTCCCTGTAAACATAAGCTAACCTGTTTGCCCTTGTTCACCAGTAATTAACAGTAAAGTCGTTTAAAGCTCGGCAACTGATGGTTAAACCTCAAATCTGACTTCTGTTCCTGTGTGTTGCCTACTCTTATTCAGCTTCCCCTCTCATTATGGAGCTGTGATATCCTTTTGAGATGTAATCCTCCAAAATGGCTTCCCTGTCTCACACAGTGGCCTGTTAAGAATTATTATGGTGCTGTCTTCTAATGCTGTTGCATAAACAGTTAATGTGAATCTCTGAAAAATGCACTGTATTACCCCTGTTCAGATATGCCAAAATATTTTTGAAAAGTATATAGAAGATGATTAAAGTCCCTGCCTTGCGCCTTGTAGCTTGAAAAGCTGGGCTTTTGATGATAAAATGCCAAAACTGAAAGATTTCTGTGTTGTTTTCTTTCCTGTATAACTAACATATTGTAACCACAAGAGGACTAAATGTTTGTCTCTGTACTGTTGAAGGCTATGAAGATTGTATAGTATATTCAGTTGTTGTATAGACTGATTAAAAAGACAATGAACTTCATTTTTGTTGCTGATGACATTTTTTTTTATGAGGTAGCATAGAGATGATACAAGAATAAGACAGAATTGAATGTTGTTATTGATGTTGAGTTGACTGAAGAGTCAGAAATAAAGGAAATAAGGAAACATACCATTAAAAAAGAAAAGTTTTATCTCAATCCCCAAAGAAAAGCAATTTGGTGTGTGAGTTCAACTGATGGTCCAGTATTCAGCCAGTTTTCTCTCACAGCTTGAGCTCTTTGATCATTGGTTTACCCTGCAGGCCAAGCAGGAGGTTGTTTGCTGCCAGGGCAGACATAGCATTACGGGTAGTATAGGAGGCACTAGCAATATGGGGTAGAATCACTGTGGGAAGAGGGAACATAAGACAAGTGATAGGCCGTGAGAGTTGAACATGCTGATTATGAAATGGCGTAAATATGTTACTTTAAAAATATCAAGGCAGTTTAAGGATAAATCTGGAGATACTCTGTGTTTCTCTTAATCTTAAAAAAACCCATGGATAGACCAAAATCAGCTATGACTTGATAAAACAAGTGTTTGTATGAGTGGCCAAAGCCTGCTATAGCTCATTTGTCTGTGCCGTAGACCTCGATTGTTGTCTTAAAACTAATAAAAACATATCCATGAGCCACACTATTGTACTGGATGACATGTTCCTCCCACAGTCTCAGTCCAATATACACTGTCCTGCTACTGGAAATAATCAGAGCAGCAGCTGATAATAAAAAAAACAAAAAACAAAGCTGCAGTGCCCAGAACCAATACTCTTGGGACTGAGATCCAAAGACAAGCTGAGGAAGTCAAAAAGTAGCGAGACACAAACTAACGCAATGTTGGTTTTAGTCTTTTCATGGAATTTGTTGACAATGTGAAAACACAGAATACCACCAGCCTCATCCTTTAAAGGTGTTACTGGGTTTAGGTTGACGTCTGGCAGACTCACCACAGTTTTTGAGGGTAAACAGTGGATGGCTGGTGGGCAGGGGCTCGGGGACAGTGACATCTAGTCCGGCGCCTGCAATCTGTCCAGTGGATAGAGCCTCATACAAGTCTTCCTGGTTTACCACCCCACCTCTGAAACAACAGAGAGACCAGAATTATAGAGAGACGGGAAAAGCACAAGTACTGTACCTCACACCTGCTAAAAAGTATTGAGACATGAACTACCGCATTGTGATAGCACTGTATATTTGTTTTAGTCGGGAGTACCTGCTTGTGTTGATGAAGATGGAGGTCTTTTTCATCTTGTGGAAGAGGTCCTTGTTGCAGATCTCCTTTGTCTCTGGTGTTAAAGCACAGCACACAGCCAGGAAATCTGACTGCTTTGCCAGCTCATCCATTGAGACTAGATTAAGGGAGAGGCACAGTGATATCATCACATGGCATGACAGGAAAAGGCTGTCTGAAAATTCTCATTTGAAAAAATTTCATTCACTTATATTTATAGTATTTAAACATTTCATGAATATTTTTGACTGAGATCAGGATTGAAAGGTCAAAAGAGATTAAATGACCTTTGCTTTTAATTAACTAGCACACCAAGTCCCCATCATCTGCCTTGTTGACATTGAAACCTTTGTGCACAAGTTGTAACAGAATAAAATATTTGGCATGAGTCATGAATCTGATTCTTACCATACTCTGCATTGATGGTGCTGGCCAGATCAGGCCTGGGGGCTGTGTCTGTGTAGATGAACTTTTTTACTTTAAAAGGTGCCAGACGCTCAGCGATAGCCACACCTTAGAGCACAAACACGCTATTGTAAGAGGCAACAAATTTACAGAAATGGCAGTTATTTAAAGGGTAATGTGCATGTATAGTCTGCAGTGTTTCAAATATACTCACCGATCCTCCCCAGGCCCAGGATACCCACTGTGCTGTTAGCCAGCTCATGTCCACACAGCCACAGAGTTCTCCATGTGCCCCAGCCACCACTGTAGGTGAGAGAAACACAAAGATGTCAGAAAGGCATCTAACCAATAACAGAAAAAACACAACCTGTGTTCTCAGTTCTCTAGTGTGAGTGTGTGTGTGTAACATTACGTCTTGGCTTCATGTGTGGCCTCTATGAGCCTCCTGGAGGTTGTGAGCAGCAGAGCCACAGTCAGCTCAGCCACAGCATCTGTCAGAACGTCAGGGGTATAACCCACACGGATCCCTCTGTGGAGGAACACACACAAACATCAAACACAACATTAGGAGCACTGTTTTTTTTCTATTGGTGGGGTCTCACAATTAGTTTTTTATTTGACATACTAAGCAGAAACATACAGACTTAATTCACTTTTTATAAATGTGTTTTAAAGCTAACATATATTGAATTTCTATGTGGTTACAGCATATTTCTAATTCTGAGGGCGTTACCCTCAGTAAGAAAATGAGACAATCCAAGTAAAAAATGGTGCAGTCTATATTGTCGTCATTCCTTCATTCTTGTCTCCAGAAGTCACATTTGTGGGCAAAAGGCAGAAGGGTAGTGACACACATTGCTTTCTGCCACTGTCACCTTTCTGATACTACCAAATGTCTGAATTTTTCAAGTCCTAAATACAGTGGCTGTAAGGCACAAGTACGATCGGAATCACCTTTTCTTCAGCTCCTCCAAAGTGAGATGGTCAAAACCCACAGACATGGTGCTGAGGACCTTCAGGTTTGGACCTGCAGGAGTATAACACATATACATACACATATATCTGAGAGGTTGTTCACTGTCCTGAGATCATTCAACAGATTCAAGGACTGTCTTCAGACCTGCAGCGTCCAACAATTCAGCATCAATCTTCTCTGTCAGCACACAGACCAGGCCATCAACACCTTTGACCTTCTGAAGCAGCTCCTTCCTGGGCACAGGGATGTCATCTGAGTCCCACAGCTCAAACTGCACCCTGGGAAAACAGAAACCATGACTGAGGATCCTAATCAAATCCCATGTTTCTTTATCATTCAAAGAAGGAAATTAATTCATTACAAAAAATACATATAAATGATACAAAAATACACAGTAAGAGACTGCACAGCGGACCAAAAGGGAGTCTTTCAGATATATAAAGGATCCTTAATATAGATTAAATATCTTAAGCTATATCACATATACTGTAGGCCTTCATAGCTCTGCTGTAGGGGAACACCCTTTAGGCTAAACCAGTCTTATCTGACCAACCTAGGGGCAAACATCAGCCGTCCTGTTTACTCAAAAGTAAATGATGAACTTCAGAAAGCAGACTTTTAAAATTCCGAAAAGTATGAGTCAAATCAGCTACATTTTTTCAATTAATTGGTCATACAGGATCATCTATATAAAAAATCATAAATTTTAAGCGACTTATCAGGAGACCATGACTCACTGTCCAGATTCACGGAGGATCTTCAGGCCCTCAGGGGGGATCTGTCGGGTGACATATACCCGTGGCAGGGTTGACATCTTCCTCTGCATGATGCTTGTTAGTCCCCCAGTGATATTCAAAGAATTAACAGCGACCTGCTGGAGCCGACGCAGTGCCATACGACTGCACCACATTGCCAAAGGAGAGTGAATCTATGGGCAGGTGTCCGAGAGATGGAAGTGGTACTTTGGAGTTCAGAGTCTGTTGTGTTCATGTGCATGATTTTGGCTCCAGTTCAGGGGGAGGTTCCTGTGTCTGTCTTTGACCAATATGATTAGAGGGAGGGTGTCTCTGAGGTCTGAAGTTGAGGGATACTGTCCCAGGCAAATGAATCACAAAATAACTGAATCAATCTTTGTTCAGATTCAGGATTAAGCCAAATTAGAGACTGATTACGCTACAGACTAAGTGGGATTTAAAACACAGATACATGGACCTAATAAAGACACACACACTGTTTCTTGTCCACTCTCTTATTCACAGACACAAGTTTTATACAAATTTAATAAAGACAGCACTAGACTTTTGTTTTCCTTACATCATCACCCAGAATGAGCCAGTATGATGTAAATGTTTCACTTGGCTATTGACCTTTGTTTCTTTAAACAGTGAAGGTCTTGGACACTGTTTTGTATTGTCTGTTCCAACTCTCTGGCTGGAACTGGTTCAGCACTCTCTCTTGATCCAATTCTACGCAGTGCCATACAATGCTATACTGTTTTTTTAAATGCTACATATAGTTACATGTCACTGAAACAGTTGAGCACTGCTATTCAGCACAGATGCACATTGATACACATACATATAATAAAACAAAAATACATAAGCTTAATAAATAAAGAAAAGAAGCTGTTTTAAACTTAGAGACATTGAGCAGAGGTATAATTAAGAAGAAGAGAAGATACATGATGTTAAAGGTTTGGATTGTTTCTTTAGCTTTTTGATTAATTTCTGCAATTTATCACTGGTATTTTTAAATATTATTGGAAAAAATAAATAATGCTTTGCTTGGTGACAATTTAGTTTCATCAATAAAATATAATTCTATTAAGATAAGTAGCTTGATAAGTAGCCTAGTAAACAGAGTCCATTGTCTTTATTAATATTAAAAGAGTAGAGATATTGTTTACTCCATGATTGATTATCTTCAGATGGAAGGCTGGGCTACACCACCATCATCCAGAAAATTTTCTAAGATCTTGCAACTTTTTCTGCCCTGTTTTCAAAACTGGACAAATGTCCATTAATGCCATTACTATGTACACTAGCTTTTTTCTTTTATTTGCCCATGATATTGAGGGGTTTTTACGTGAGGGACAGGCCTGTGGTAATTGTTTGCTTGCTGATTTGTATTAGTATGTATAAATCCTTTAAAAATATCTGAATAAAGAAAACAGTGGATAACATCCTGTTTTTAGATTGACATTTAAGGTTGCTTAGTCCTTAGAAAGTCCTGTAATTCATTTCGAAATACTTCCAAAAGTATACTATATCCCAAATGTTGTACTCAACATTAAACGATAGGTTCACAATTTTTCAAGTCTGTCTTAAAACAATAGTCAGGTGCTCATATGAACACTGAAAGAGGTTTTCCTAACTGTACTCATTCCTCCTGTTCATTCTGGCTAATAAAAGATCCCCTTCAAATGTGCCTTAAATGTAAAGGATGGGGGCCCAAATCCACAGTGTGTCCAAACAGTCATTTTGTGCAAAAATGCATTTAAAAGTTTATCTGAATATGAGGCTTCAGCAGTCTGAGTTAGTCATATCAGTCATATAGTCTTTTAGCATAAAATTCCCTCTTTGTGTTTCCTCTGACAGTGTTTCCCTGCTGAGCTGTGGTGGAAGTTTAGTAACAAAAAGAGGGACTTTGGCACTAAAAAGACTGTAACGTTGAGAGATATCTACTTGATTTGACTAATTTGGATGGCGTTGTATTAGCTTAGAAACACATTTAAATACATTTTTGCACAGATGGAGGCTTGTGGATTTTGTCCCTCATCACTTACAGTGTAAGTGCATTATGAAGGGATCTTCTAATGTTCAATATGAACAGGAAGAAAGATTACAGCAAGAAAATCATGTTTCGATGTTCATTTGGGCACCAAGACAGACTTAAAAAATGGTGAACCCGTCCTTTATGGTTGTTTCGTCCACAGAAAATCCTATAATTCAATCCAAAATACAGTCGACGACTTCCAAAAGTGTCAAAGATCTCAAATGTAGGACTCAACAGTAATGTGAAACTATTGGATGACCTTGATCATGTGATCGTGGTAACCCGGAACCACTCCAAGTTTTTAACCAGTCACAGCCATTCATTCGCTTCAGCTTGTCGCGCATACTGACAGGTAGATACGTATGCTTTTTTGCCTTATTTTAACAATATTAACAAAACAATTCCCACATTACTCGTTAATATTATAACTCTTAAACAGCTCTCTTATCTGTGGAGTCACCTGTTGCCTAACGTGTGTGTCATAACTTTAAAAACGAGTTTATGACAAGTGTCGTCGCCACCGGCACCAGGCAGTGGCACTCAATGCTAGCTGTAGCTGCTAACGTAGAGCTTTCCTCTGCAGCTTCATGATATCAACCGGCGTTATTGTGTGGGCTAACGAGATACGTTTATTATTAATTAAAGTCGTTTTTGTAATTAGTAACTTAGACGCCACTTAATCAGTTACTTTTCCTTGGTTACCTTACCTGACTGTTGCCGGGACAATAACATTAACTGACAGCCACAGTTAGTTAGCCGTTTAGCTACAGTTACAGCAGGGCGTTGTCTTTAAATTATTACCGCTAACAATCAAAAAAAGTGTTATAGCTTATTTAATCACCGTGTGCACTTTTTGTATGTCTTTCTAGATAGGGTCGTTATCTCTCAAACAGTTTAATTCCCCTCTTCCCCTCCCAGCATGGCTGCAGACTCGATGGAGATTGACGACTCTCTGTACAGGTAAGAATATCTTTCTAAAACACATTATCATTGAAACGACAGGTTACACAACAGTTAAGACAGTAAATGACAGTATTATACTTTGCACAACAGTCAATGCAGTTTTTGCTCTTGGTCAGGGTGTCTGCAGGCCATGAAAAGTCTTGAAAAAGCATTGATTTAGTTTTCCTCCAAAACAGACCTTAGAAGGTATTTAAAACTATTAAATTTCAGTCATGAAGATCTTAAATATAGGCAGTTATATTAGTTATTAAAGGGTTTTTTTAAAGTAATTTTAACAAAACCTGGCTGGAAAATTCCCAATTTTATTGTTCCAGACCTCTGACCTTAAAGGATGGGTTCAGTTTTTCAAGTCTCTCTTTAAAAACAGTCAGGTACCCAAATGAACAGTGACACAGTTTTTATTTTTTTTATTTGCCATAATCATTCCTCCTGTTCATACTGGCCATCACAGGATCCTTTTATGGTGCACTTCCAATGTAAGTTAAGAGTGGCAAAATCCACAGTTCTCCCTATGAGCAAAAGTGTATTTCAAAGTTTATCTGAAGCTAATATGATGCTTCAGCTGTTGAAGTTAGTCAAATCAAGTAGATATCTTTCAACATTACATTCTTCTTTTTAGTGCCAAAGTCCCTATACTTCCACCGCAGCTCAACAGGGAAACACAAAGAGGGAATTTGATGCCGAAAAGACTGTAAATGTGACAGATATCCACTTGATATGACTAACTCAGATTGTTGAAGCCTCACATAAGCTTCAGATAAACGTTTAATTGCATTTTTACACAAAATGACTGTGTGGACACACTGTAGATTTTGGCCCCCATCACTTGCATTGAAAGTGCATTTGAAGGGGATCTTTTAATAGCCAGTATGAAAAGGGGGAATGATTACAGTGAGGAAAACCTCTTTCAGTATTCATATGGACACCTGACTGTTGTTTTAAGACAGACTTGAAAAAATTGTGAACCTAACCTTTAAATGAATTACTTATTTTTAATTGGTTAATCGATCCTTCCATTAATCCATTCTTTTTCTGCTCCTTATCCATGTCCAGTTCATGATTAATGAGTAATTAGTTATATTATTGGGAATGAGTGTTATATGCTGCCATTGAGTTCTTTCAAAAATGTGAAATGCATTCAAATAAATTGACATTTATTTCACATTACACTCCTAATGGTTTTTATGGATGAAAGTCTTAAATTTAACTTGATGAAGCCTGCAGAAACCCTGTTAGTGCTCCTCTGTTTCCTTTTGTTAAAGGTTTCATACCTGTATGTCTGAGCTGTTAGTGCGTAAAGCAGAGTGATTTAAATATTTTTACAGTCACAAAGAAGTAAAACTGTCTAATATTTCACCAGTAACAATTAGTAAAGATAATAGAAATGTGCAAACAATCCTAATCATAATTTTATCTAGCAATTAAACATCTTGTGACTTCTCAGCTTTAGAGCTGCAATGATTAATTGATCAACAGAAAATTAATCTGCAATTATTTTGATAATCAAATAATCGTTTCTGTTATTTTTTTAAGCAAAAAGGCCAAATATTCTCTAGTTTCAGCTTCTCAAATGGTATTTGTCAAATGTGACAGACATCACCGTTGGCTCTGAGAAGTTTTGAATGCCATTTTTTTACAATTTCTTAACTTTTTATAGACAAAACGATTAATTGATTAATTGAGAAAATATTCAGCAGATTAATCAAAGAAAAAGATCGTTAGTTGCAGCCCTACTCAGATTTACCTTACCTTTGCACAAGTCCCCACGTTGGGAAACTGCTGTAGCACATTTACTCATATTTACTTTTTCTCCCTTTATCTCTGTGCAGCCGCCAGCGCTATGTGTTGGGAGACAGTGCTATGCATCAGATGGCCCAGTCCTCAGTCTTTCTCAGTGGAATGGGAGGGCTGGGAATAGAGATAGGTAAGCTAACATATTTTTTCATCAGAGCACTGTAAGATATTTAATGCCATAGTATTCACATGAACCCAACATGAGTTAACACTTAGCAACTTTGTGGTTTCACAGCCAAGAATATTGTCCTGGCTGGTGTGAAGGTAGGCACTCTCACTAAATATCATGATTGTCCAACGTGTTTTGTTTGCAGTATCTTAAGAATTAAATTTCTCACAGTCATAGTGTTTGTGTGTGCACATACAGTATCTTAGTACACATGTGCTCTATGTGTGTACAGGCAGTCACCCTCCATGACACAAAGCAGTGTGAGACCTGGGATCTGGGCTCCAACTTCTTTATTCGCAAAGAGGATGTATTGAGCCTGAGGACAAGGTAACACACACCACATAGCCAGGCTGTTCTCTAAACCTCTGACTGTCTTCACACTCTGAAATATCTACTCGCCTGTACTCTCCTGTAATCCATATACACATGAAAACTCTTCTATCTCAATGTCTTCTTCTTTGTGGAATTCTCATCCATCCTCAGGGGAGAGGCGGTGTGCCCTCGGGTTGCAGAGTTGAACCCTTATGTCCATGTTGACATATCTTCCTCCGCTCTGGATCTCAACTCTGATCTTAGCTTTCTCAGAAAGTATCAGGTAAGGAATTGTTTTTCAGACTTTGGTTCATGACCCACTGATGGGTTGAATGGCTTGTTCCCAGTCTCTCCTGAGTAGAAATTTGTGTTGTTTGTTAGTATGAAAACACCCAAAACCTTGTAGACTTGTAAGGTGGCTGCAAAGTTTGTAGTTTGTTCTTTCATGGAGAACAAGGGATGTTAGCGTGGATTCATAGCAGTTAAACTTGCTTCCAATAGAGACAAGATGTCAAGGTGGACATAATATAAAAATGTCAATAAAAACTTCCTAAATCACTGAAGCATAATCCTCTTTACAGCTGCTGTATGTCACATTTTGCAGTCATATTTTTTACCAAAATATGGACAGCTTGTGTCTAAATCAGTGGGAATGCTGCAGGTAAAGGCCAAAATTTGAAAGGTTATAACTGGCTAAATCATCTGTTAGAATTTGATAAAATTTAGGGAAGATGCATCTAGTCACTGAAAGGCCCATGGGTTGCCTGCGTCACCTGTTTACTACAATCAAATTATGGCTTATTGTCATTTGCTTCCACATTGCACCATCATCTCAGTTCAAAAATAGACTATTTTTAAATCTGCATCTGCTGAAGACTGCAGGCAACCTTTAATATCTGACTGTGTGCTCCTCCCTCTCCTGCAGTGTGTGATTCTCACTGAAGCCAGATTGAGCCTACAGAAGAGAGTAAATGAGTTCTGCCACTCGCAACGACCACAGATCAGAGTAAGTCTACAGTCCATGTAGCGGTTATACATTATAGGGCATTAGCTAAAGCATGTCCTATAAATGCAGAGCACACAAGTAGTCAAATATTAACCAAACCTGTCTGTGTGCGTTGCCTTATGTCCTTGCCAGTTCATTGGCTGTGATGCATATGGTATCTGTGTGCGGGTGTTTTGTGATTTCGGAGAGGAGTTTGAGGTGTCAGATCCCACTGGAGAAGAGCCCAAGGAGATTTTCATCCAAAGTATCACTAAGGTAATCTAAAAATTTTTCAAATTGTCAGATGTAATAATGAGCTACATTGGAAGGAGGATGAATGAATCACCTTTTGACTTTTGTCCCTTCAGGACAATCCTGGGGTGGTAACCTGCATGGACAACCAACCCCATGGCCTGCAGACAGGCCAGAGTGTTGTCTTTAGAGAGGTCAATGGCATGAAGGAACTCAACGGCACTGCACGACAGGTTTCAGGTATTATGTCTACATTGAAGATAATGGTTCAGTATATTAAAGGATGTTACAGAGCATGTACTGTGAGTTCATAATTGTGATTGTAACGCCAGCATACTCATCGAATCACAGATGTACACAATAATTATAATGTGGTTGTGGTAAATTTTTCCAGAAGGCAAAACAAATGTTCTGTTTTTCTGAACATACTGGGTCTATTACTTTTGTCATATCTTTAAGTTTTTCAAGAGCATATTTTTGGTGAGATATTCTCTGATATCATAATGCAGTAATCTAATCTAAGCCATTTCAGTCCTTTTTTTGTATTGTGTTCATATATACATATGCATGTGTGTTTTGTTTGGATGTCTGTGTGGTGTTAGTCCTTTCCCCTTACAGTTTTGCAATAGGAGACACATCCCAGCTACAAATATATGCACATGGAGGTTTCTTTGTCCTGGTGAAATCCCCCAAGACATACAGATTCGTAAGTCGCCTAGTTGTCATATCAACCAGAAATATCCCAAAAAAAGCATACATACATTTCTAAATAAACATTAGTTGTATGTGTGTGTGTGTGTGCGTGCGCCCGTGCATTTATCCACTTATGTATTTCAGGAAACATTAGAAAGACAGCTGTGTGATCCTCAGGTCCTGACTCCAGACTTCAGTAAGCCAGAGGTGAGAATTTAAAGCAGGTCCCGGGGTTTGTATCACAAAGCGGGATTATAACTTAAACCCTTGTTTTACAGTCTCATGAGTATCAATTTTCCAAAGCACATAACCAAAAATAACAAATTATTGCTGCATGATTTAATACTCCAGAGTAGGTAAAGTTCGAATCAGGTCATAACTTGTTAATAGCCCACTTACTAATCAGCTAAATAGCTCCCAGGAATAATGGAGCCATCGTTCCTACAGGATCCTTACATGCTCAAAAGCACTGCTTTAGTAGAATCACTTGCCTTTTTTTTGCTTTTTTTGTTCCAGTTGTATACCTATTTTTTATTGGGTTTGCAAAGATGCTTGACAAACAGCTTCGTAAAACAGGTTATCCAGGGTTGCTCATCATTTGGGTTTAACCAAGCAGTTTCCTCACAATCCTGTTTTAAATCCTTCCATCAGGCCCCGCTACAGATCCATGCAGCCATGTTGGCCCTGGACACCTTCCAGGAGCAGCACAGTAGACTTCCCAACACTGGGTAAACAAAATATTTCTGTTTTTCACTGTAGAGATCAAATCTGCTGCTCAAACAGCTCATGAAGATAGAATTTATGCTCACTGTGGTTTTCAGTGTGTGAAGTTGTTGAAATGTGACACATTATGTTGTAAGCATTTTTACTTTGATACCATCAGGTGTGTACAGGATGCTGAGGTTTTACTGAAGCTAACCGAGGAAGTGAATGCAACACTCAGGAACAAAGTGAGTTCTTGTCTGTTTTTTTTTATTTTTATCCCTCATTCTCTTGAACCTCTATGACAGACAATTGCCTGCATGCAAACATACAGATGCCCTAACATCTTTCTGTGACTTTCCTCTCCTCCTCATTCCTCTCAGGCTCCTGTGAATATGGAGTTGGTGCGCTGCCTGTCAAGGACAGCAAGGGGGACACTCCCTCCGTTAGCAGCAGCTGTAGGGGGCATAGCCAGTCAGGAAGTGCTCAAGGCCATCACGGGGAAGTTTGCACCTCTACAGCAGTGGGTAGGTCACACCTCTGAAACAAACAATCTAAATTTAAACTGTAGGCTAGGGGTGTGTCATATTGTTCATGATAATACTGGTATAAATCTTAATATGATGTCAGTGTGTTATACCATGATATTTACATGACTATGTACAGCAGCAGCATACATGAAAGTGAATGTTGTGTTTCTGTTGGCATCGCTGTGGAGTCATTTTCAAAAATGGATCATTACAGCACAACACATCAACATGAGTTTTTGATAAGATAAGTTGATAAGAGTAGAGGCAAATGGTGTAGTAAGTCACAGTCAAGTGAGGATCTGTGTGGAAAAAGTTGCCGTATAATTAGAGGGGAGCAAACAGTGCTGCCAGTCAGATACCAATATGGACAGCTGGACACATTTTACCCAACATGGTCTGCACTGGGTTTAAGTTAGTTTAAAGTTCAGTATTGAGCTGGACTCCTGCTGCAGGTCTGTTTGCATCAGTGAATCTGATCAGAGAGAGCACAGAGTCACAGCTCTGCCTCTGTCTCCTTCAAAACATCCTGTGAAACCAAGATCTATCACACAGACTGCATACATGGGCTGACAGTATAAATCTAACCACACAAGCTGAAATTCCATTATTACAATCATACTGTAATTCTGTAGACATGTAGGTCTTCTTTTCGGAAGTGAAATGGACCCACTTCTCCACTGCAATACAGCCATGGAAGCCATTCATTTTATTAGCTTTATCAGCCTGTTTTTTTCCATCTATTGTAACTGTGTTTATGTCTGTCTCTGTTTCTCCTGTGATAAGTTTTATCTTGATGCCATTGAGGTCGTTCGGCCACTTCAGTCTCTGCATGCTGAGGAGTTTTTTCCCAGAGGAGATCGATATGATGGATTACGAGCTTGCATTGGTGAATCAATGTGTGTAGAACTGCACAAGCTCAGGGTCTTCATGGTAGGTATTGGACAATTCCTAGAAACTCCATTATGTATTAATCTCTGTTAAGGTTTATGTCTAAATACACCTGCGATTTCTTCTCTTCCAGGTGGGCTGTGGTGCCATCGGCTGTGAGATGCTGAAAAACTTTGCTCTGCTTGGAGTGGGATTGGCCAAGAGCTCAGGAGAGGTGGGCACTCCTTCCCTCTCTGTTTGACTGCATTTTTTAAATTATAGTAATGATTTTTATTGGTGGCCGCTGCATCTGTCCATCCTTAGGTATGCATCACAGATCCAGACCTTATAGAAAAGTCCAACCTGAATCGGCAGTTTCTCTTCCGACCACATCATATACAGGTGAGCAGATGTCCACTTTTCCACACTTCTCTTCTCTCACTAGTGCTCTTCCTCTGCAACACATAAATGTGTAGCTATACTATGTAAGAAAATCTGAATAGAAGATCAGAATTGGCACTTTGAGAAACTTGATATTAAAACACTTAATTGCCACAATGACAGTAAAAGAAACTTGGATTTTTCCTGTCTTTCTCTGTCTCAGAAACCGAAGAGTACCACAGCAGCAGAAGCCTCTCGGGAGATCAACCCAGACTTGCAGGTGGACGCTCACCTCAACAAGGTGTGTCCGGCTACTGAGGGGATCTACAATGATTCCTTCTACACCCGCCTGAATCTAGTGGTCACCGCGCTGGACAACGTGGAGGCTCGGAGATATGTGGACTGGTCGGTGAAAATTTTAAAGTAGTTTAAAGGGAACATACTCATGACATGAATGTAGAAGTTAGGAAGGTATTTTATGAAATATTCACTTATTTAATTATTATGTATTGTATTTCATTTTCAGCCGCTGCGTATCCAATCAGAGACCTCTCCTGGACTCTGGCACCATGGGAACTAAAGGACACACAGAAATCATTATGCCAAATTTGACAGAGTCCTACAATAGCCATGTGAGTATGCCTGAGAGTTTGCATGTCATGTGTTTATCTTGTCTGTTTGCTTCACTGGAACAAACTTTAATATATTGCTCCATATACATATATCTCTCTCTTTGCTTGCCAGAGAGACCCCCCAGAAGAAGAAATCCCATTCTGCACTCTTAAGTCTTTCCCTTCTGTCATAGAGCACACCATCCAGTGGGCCAGGGACAAGGTCTGCCCTCTTAAAGTCAAATAAAATTCCTCTTCCATGTAGCAAATGATCATTATCATTTTAGAAAGTATCTGTCCAGTGCTGTACTCATTTTGAATCTTTTTTGTCTAGTTTGAGAATTTGTTCGCCCACAAGCCCTCCATGTACAACTCCTTCTGGCAGACCCACTCCTCAGCTGAAGTTGTGCTACAGGTAAGACTTTGTGTGTCATAAGTGTTGTTCTGACCTAATAAACATGGCCTTTGTGTAATTCTATGCCAACAATGCAATATGTCATTCAATAAAACAGTTTTTCATGATACCTTTTTTTTGATGTGTGAACAGAGGATGCAAGCAGGAGAAAGTCTGGAGGGGTCATTCCAGGTCATTAAGCTGCTAAGCAGGTGGCCTAGCCAGTGGAAACATTGCATCACTGTAGCTCGTCTGAAATTTGAAAAGTATTTTACGAGAAAGGTAACAAGTCTCAAAAATGGTTCATCTCATACAAGGAAGAGACTCAATGTACTGATTACATGTGTGATGTTATCTTTATGTAGGCCCTACAACTGTTGCACTCTTTCCCCCTGGACACAAGGTTAAAAGATGGAAGTAAGGTTTTTTTCCCCCCAAACACACATATAGAATTAATATATGTAACTACAATGTAAAGTGTTCTTAAAAGCACAGAATATAGTGAAGTCTTTCTCCTTCCTTAGGTTTGTTTTGGCAGTCCCCAAAAAGACCTCCAGCACCTATTGAATTTGACTTGAAAGACACTTTGTAAGTATGCTGCTTTTATATTACTGTTTAAGCCTCTCTTGTATTTTATGTTTCACCTCTAAGATCACCAAACTCTCCCCTTTTCCCATCAGGCACTTCACTTTCATCGTCAGCATGGCCCGGCTCTTGGCAGGGATTTATAACATCCCTTACTCAGAGAAGGTGGGTCATTTAGTGTGTATATATGTGTGTGTGTATGTATGTATGTATATGTATATGTATATGTGTGTGTGTGTGTGTGTATATATATATATATATATATATAAACACACTTACGCAAACAGACTCACTGCATTTTCTGTCCTTCCCTCTCAGGATCTCTCTGAAGAGGCCGTGACCAGGATTCTCTCTGATGTCAAGATTCCTGAGTACCAGCCCTCAGAGAAAGTAAGCTTGTTCATCAATCTAGTCCTTGATTTCTCTCTGAGTGTTGAATAAACCTAATCTTGTGGATTGTTGTCCCAGTGTATAGAAACAGATGAGACAGCAAAGAAGCCTGACTATATGAAGTTGCCTCTAAGCAGTGAAGAGGAGAGGGAGGCCATTGCACAGTTGGAGCAGGCTATCGCTACTGACGTCACACCAGGTACACAGAGGAAAAACAGATCCATAGGTTGTTTTGTTTTTGTTTTTTTAAATAAAGACTCAAGATGACAGGTACAATTCAAAGCTGAAATCTGTAAGGGTACATCATTATAATGTCATTATTTTATCCTGTAAAACTACTGTGTGATAATGATAATGTGTGTGCTTTCACGTGCAATCTGTAGAGAGGCTACAGATGAGTCCACTGCTATTTGAAAAGGACGACGACAGCAACGGCCACATGGACTTTGTCGCATCAGCATCTGCTCTCAGAGCCAAGATGTACTCCATCGAGCCAGCTGACAGACTCAAGACCAAACGCATCGCTGGCAAGATCATCCCCGCTATTGCCACGGCAACAGCTGCTGTGGCTGGACTGGTGAGAACACATGAGTCACTGATACTCATGTTTATGTATTGAGATCGTCAGATTGAAAGTTGACATACACTCACCAGGCAGCCACTTTAGTATGTACGCCTTGCTAGTACCGGGTTGGACCCCCTTTTGCTCTCAGAACTGCTTTAATTCTTTGTGGCATAGATTCAACAAGGTGCTGGAAACATTCCTCAGAGATTTTGAGCCATATTGAGATGATGGCATCATGCAGTTTCTGCAGATTTGTCAGCTACACATCCATGATGCGAAGTTCCCGTTCCACCACATCCCAAATGTGCTCTATTGGATTGAGATCTGGTGACTGTGGAGGCTATTTCAGTACAGTGAACTCATTGTCATGTTCACGAAACCAGTTTGAGATGATCTGAGCTTTTGACATGGTGTGTTATCCTGCTGGAAGTAGCCATTAGAAGATGGGTACACTGTGGTCATAAAGGGATGGACATGGTCAGCAATGATACTCAGGTAGACTGTGGCGTTTAAACGAAGCTTAATTGGTACTACGGGGCCCAAAGTGTTCTGAGAAAAAAAAAAAAGAAGAAGTACACCACCACCACCACCAGCCTGAACCATTGATACAAGGCAGGATGGGTCCATGCTTTCATGTTTACACCAAGTTCTGACCCTACAATCTGAATGCCACAACAGAAATCGAGACTCATCAGACCAGGCAACGTTTTTCCAATTTTTTATTGTCCAATTTAGGTGAGCCTGTGTGAATTGTAGCCTCAGTTTCCTGTTCTTAGTTGACAGGAGTGACATCTAGTGTGGTCTTCTGCTGTTGTATCCCGTCTGCTTCAAGGTTCGATGTGTTGTGTGTTCAGAGATGCTCTTCTGCATACCTCAGTTGTAACGAGTGGTTATTTGAGTTACTGTAGCCTCTCTATCAGCTCAAACTAGTCAGGCAATTCTCCTCTGACCTCTGCCATCAACAAGGCTTTTTTGCCCAGAGAACTGGATATTTTCTCTTTTTTGGACCATTGTCTGTAAACCCTGGAGATGGTTGTGCGTGAAAATCCCAGTAGATCAGCAGCTTCTGAAATACTCAGACCAGCCCGTCTCGAACCAGCAACCACGGCATGTTCAAAGTCACTAAAATCATCTTTCTTTCCCATTCTGATGCTTGGTTTGAACTTCAGCAGATCGTCTTGACCATGTCTACATACTTAAATGCATTGAGTTGCTGCCACGTGATTGGCTGATAAGATATTTGCGTTAATGAGCAGTTGAACAGGTGTACCTAATAAAGTGGCCGGGGAGTGTATATTGACAGTTTAACTTGCTTCAATTATTGTGAAACATCAACAGATATTTACTCAGTTGTCACTTTAATTTAAGAACAGCAAATTTAGGTATTTAGAATAACAACATGTAGCTGATAATATCATTACAATTGCTCGGATTTATTAGGGTATCAACATGCATATCTGTGTTTGATTTACTGAAATGAATTCCATGTATTCTTTATCAAGCTGAATGATTTTTTTTTTTTCTTAGGTGGCCTTGGAGTTGATTAAAGTGGTTGGAGGCTATGGGTTTGAGTCTTTCAAAAACTGCTTCTTTAACTTGGCCATTCCTGTAGTAGTGCTCACTGAACCTGCCCCGGTTAAACAGACACTCATCAGGTAGGGGGAAATGTACAGTTATAATCTCACACACACAATATCTCTCTCACTCTGCTTAAAGGTTGATGAAACAGTTATTTTTTGACAGTTATGTCACTGTGTAGTACAATTTTCAACAAATACAGCATGTTTAGCCTGTGTTTGTTTCCTCATTATTAATATGCAATGTAGTGACAGCTCCACAATGTCTTTCCCAGGGACAACATCTACTTTTCCATCTGGGACTGTTGGACTATCTTTGGCCATGAGGACTTCACTCTCTCTGACTTCATGAATGCAGTGAGGGTGAGAAACATTTGCTCCAACTCTGTTGGCGCTTTAGTCATTCACCTGCAGTTACCATGCACTTTCCATGAGGTTTTTGGATAACTTTTTTTGTAGTTTATCTGTCAAATAATTATTTTGTTGATTTGCTGTTTAATTTCAGGAAAAGTATGGAATTGAACCCACTATGGTCGTCCATGGTGTGAAGATGCTCTATGTGCCTGTGATGCCTGGACACTCAAAGAGACTTAAACTGACGTAAGTGCTTTACCTAGAAAGAGATGCTTTTTTTCTTGATGCTTCCTTTTTTTTTCAAGAAGCAGCACCTTCTGGGCTGGTAGGGAGTCAGTGTCTTGCAAGTCAAAGAATGGTCTTCCTCATCACCACACCACCCTGTCAGCCCTTCCTTCTTTTTGTATATTTGGAGTTTTCCTGGACTAAAGCTAATGGGAATACCCTATTTTATAAGAAACCCTGCTTCTTCACACTGAAATAATTCACCCCTTGTCTAAACTGATCAGATTGACTTAACCCTTTTGTCTCTGACTCTCTGTAGGATGCAGAAGCTGATCAAGCCATCAATGGACCGCCGTTACGTTGACCTCACCGTGTCATTCGCTCCGGAGGCAGATGGAGATGAGGACCTCCCTGGCCCCCCTGTCAGGTACTACTTCAGCCACAATGGAGAGACGCCCTGACACCTTCCTAGACATCGTCCTCAAACCTCCTGTGTCCTTACATCCCTTCTTTCATGTATACTGTTGTACCCCAATAACCTGGGCCAGGGCCAAGAGCTTTCCCCCAGGATGTTATCTGATGCGGGCAAAGCTCCTGGCCCCAGCATAAGCCTCCCCCCGTACTTCATGGAGCAAGAAAAGACCAGTCCTGGTCTCTGTTTTTCTTGCCTCAGATCTAGCCAGTGGAACACGAGGCTGCTTGAGTAGCACTTAACTGTACTTGTGTACATACATTTTCTCTGTTCTGTTTTCTACTCTGGTGAAATGCACAGCTCCGCCTGTGTCGATGCCTTAATTGATTAATAACCTTTTTTTTGGCAGTGAGTCTGACTAAAAACTGTTTACAGAAACCTGCGTACTCCAACATCTCATTTCTGTTTTAAATCCACTAGGCCCTAAGGGAGGTGGTGGGAGGACTGCTGGGGACTATAAAGTGAATTTGTAGATAGTAGGCATCATATCTTTGTCCTCTCCTCCCCCTGGCTTTGAAAATATTGCCAACCACAGAATTTGCCAGTTGTTGGGCCATCTCCCCTAGTAGAAACAGGTGAAGCAAATATTTGTAGAATAATTTAGAGGTGCAACAGGTCAGTGGACAACGGAGAAACCACCAAAGACACTAAATATTGTTGTCTGCAGATGATTGTTTTCTTTTATGATCACTTTGCCTCATAAAAACACATTTATATCATAGGGGATGGATATTACCCAAAAGTTAAAGAGCAACACACATCGCAGAGTCTTGACTAGAACTGCAACAATACCATTAATCGCCAACTATTTTAATAATTGATTCAACATTTGAGTCATTTTTAAAGGAAAAAATGTCCAAATTCTCTGATTCCAGTTTCTCAAATGTGAATATTTTCTGTGATAGTAAATTAAATATTTTTGGGTTGTGACCTGTTGGTCGGGACATTTTAGGGCATCACCTTGGGCTTTGCGAAACAATCAACATTTTTCACCAGTTTATAGACCAAATGATTAATCAAGAAAATAATTGATAGATTAATCAACACTGAGAATAACCATAAGTTGCAGCGCTGGTCTTGACATGCTCCATAGCAGGCTGACGCAAGTCAACTCTTGGGAAATTGTCAATGTCCTGTTTCCCAGAACTGACGCACGTCAACTGTTTAGAGAAGTAGTGTTTTTCACATAGCTCCACAGATCCACATCGTGACTGCAGTAGCTTGTCTACTTCTTCTGTGTGGAATTCATGGTCGCTGTGTGCTACAGACACCAATGGATGTGCAGCTCTGTGACGCAACCAATGTGTGTTGCACTCGACACTATGGATAAAACCACCTGCTAGTTACTGTTAGTTTTACCTATCAGTTAACACAGTTGGGTAAACAATATGTTCATTAGATTAAATCATTGCATGAGTTGAAAGGCTGTTTCACACACAGAAAAAGGCTTTTTTGACAGACACGATATAACTGTACCAACATCTGGGATCACACTCCTACTGTTTTTTTTTGTTTTTGTTTTTTTTTTAAATCATAACTGTTCATGATTTATTTGTTGCATTTGTTTATGGATGTGTGTCCATGACATGTATTTATTTACTTGTTACTCATTTTTGTCAGTTTCTGTGTCAAACTGAGCCGGTTAATGAGCTCTGAGTCATGGTGCACTGGTTAATTGTTAATCAACGATGAAAAAATTCATCCTAAAAGTGTTTATCCAGAGGTATAAATTGCCTTATGCTTAGTTTTGAAAAAGGTATTTGAAATAGTCTGCATTGGCTTATAGTGGCAATAATGTCAATATACTTTTAAATAGAATCATTTAACAATCTAATGTTATTGAGAACCACCTGAGGAGACAGTCCTCTAACAGGTTATCATCTGTGTCTTAAAAAAATGACCCTCTGGCCTGCAGCCAAATAACTAAGACTGAAGTCACACAAAATGCTTCCTTGAACACATTTATTTCTCTCCCCATAAACAAAGGTGGTAAATTTCACTTTGCAAAGAAAATGTCTCATTCTGACAACACTTCTTGTGCAGTGAATGTCATAAATGTAAAACAAAACAGTGTTAACGAGTGACAATGATAATGATGTATGTTCTTGTGACAGACAACTCAACCAATGGTCCAATAAAATGTGAGTTTTCAGGATGTCCTCAAGACTAAAGAGGCTCAGAGTCTTTGTTTTAAAAGCATCACAAGCTTTGAAAATGGAGGAAAAACCAATTCGCTCAAGTAGCTTATTTTGTTTTAGTTTATTACATAACACCGGATACCATCATACACAAAATCTCATTAATAACAAGTATTGGGACACCAATAAAAGAAATGTAATTTTTTTTTACAAGTATAATTTGACACTGTACACAAAAATATAATTATAAATACATTCTAGAGATATAAAGTTCATGTAGACTGGATTTGTCTTACATTTCATTCCTTTTCATATAATTGTTAAAAATACTAGTACAAATAATTGTATTTACATATCACACAACCTTAAGCAATGACTGCATGGTATTTGATTCCACAGCACTAAAACATTATATATCGAGGTCCTGCAAATTACCCCAGCTGGGTCCCACCTTGACTTTGGCCTTTAGCTTTACATACAGTTTGACCGCTGACTCCATCTCTCTCTTGACTATCTGAGCAACCTGACAGAAAGAGACGTCAGAGGACAAAGAGCGATGAATGTACAGTACATGTGTGTAGTATTTTCCAGAGTCTGTTGCCCTGTCTCTCCACTTGTGCTAAAGAATGTATAGGAAAGATACTGCACTGAGGAGGAAAAACTGATCCAAAAAGGTTTTTTTCTAATATTTAGCATGAGATTCATTGCTTCATTCCAAAATCATTCAAGTGATCATACTGTGGTTCTCTTTTTTTAGCAAACCATGCTGTACTTTGATTATGACAAACCTGCATGGTCAGCAGAAAATAATTCTCATACCTGTATGAGGTCTTCCTCTGCAGTTTCGTAGATGAGTTCATCATGCAGCTGCAGGACAAAGTACGCTCCTCTCAGATGAGACTTCCCAGCCCTGTGGTGATGACCGGCTGTATAACGGACACAGTTAGACATCATCAAACATACAGTAAAGGATACTTTAAAGTAACGCTGTCTGCATGTGGCGCTGAACTTGGGAAGCCAGGTCTATATTTTTAACCTCGGGCTGGAGTATCTTTGCATGGTTTACAGTTCAAAAAACTCCTTATTTATCTTATACTGGCCCTTTATAAGTTCAGCCTCTGTCTTAAACGGGTCGTTTTAGCTCCTGTCTCTTTAAGGTCCCCCTCCCGATGAGCCCATTCTGTTCTGATTGGCCAGCTCTTGGAAGTTTCCCAGACTTCCACCGTCTCCAGAGGTTACTTCCAACAAACTATGAAACAAACTATGGTAGTAGGATTTCACTACTTTTTCCTCATTCTTTACTCAAAATGTCAACTTTTCAAATACATCTGCACATGTTTGAGCTTGAATCCAATCTTAAATACAAGCGTGGACAAAGCAAACAACACATGGAAAAACCTTTGCAACAAAGGCTATGGAACGGACACCCGTTTATGGGCATGCGCGACGAGCTAATGTCAGCTCATCGGCAAGGCAGAAAAAAAGTTCACCTAAGTTTTGGAACTTTGACCATGTTTAGCATAGACATCTGACATCATAACAGTAACAGTAGATCACAAAAAGCATAATATGTCCCCTTTAAGGTATGGTTAAGTGTGTGTTACCTGAGCGTGTGTGCTGGTGAGACAGTGGAGCTGCAGGGTATGTTTTCTGGAGTCGTTTCTGGATGTTCACAGTAGCAAGTTTAACAATGTCTGCTGCTGAGCCCTGAACAGCTGTGTTCACTGCCTGACGCTCTGCCTGAATTTAGCGAAGGAGAGAGACACAAGAAGGGTGAAATATGAAATAAATGAAAAATCGTGCATACGTTTCACATCACACGCCTTGCAAATAAATTCTGCAGAGTTCTGATGGACTAGCATGCTTACATGTGCTTTGATGTGCGTGTTGGTGTTAGTGATTCCAGGTAGATATCTGCGACGGCCCATCAGAGTCTGAACGTAGCCATTCTTTATACAGTTCTTCACCGTCTCCCTGAGAAAAGTGTTGATCCCTGAAACACAAAACAAGACGTAAATGTTTCTGAGTGGCAGTTCAGAAGTGAACTTGACTTTTGTTCTGTTCAATAGGCCTCAGTATTTCAGTTTCACTTACTACATAAGTCTCCTTTTTGGAGATTTACATGTAAAGCATAGTTGCAATTTGAACATCACATTAAAAAAATTTAAAAGAATATGAAATAATAAATGTATTTATATTGCATTTTAATAAGCAGTTAAACATTTTAATAAGCAGAGTTACAAAGTGCTTAGCAGTAAAACTAACAGAGCATAAAGTAAAACAACTAAAATAAAATTTTCAGAAGGATTTAAAAGATCAGAGAGCAAAACAAATACATGAACTGTTTGTGTATGTAGGAATCTTGTGAAAATGGAAATACTGCCACCAATACACATAATACACACAAACAATATATAACTATATATACCTGGGCCCAGGAAGTAATGAGTGGGACAAAGTACACTGTACCTTTGTATCTGGCCTTGAAACTCTCTATGTAGCAGGCTGCATCATTCTCCTCCACTCCCATTTGCTCCCCCAAAGACTTGGCTCCCATCCCATAAATAATGCCATAGCAAATCTGAAAAACACAAACACAGATTTGTGAGCAGACCAGTGGGACTGCATGTGTGTCCACATTATCGTCTCCTTCCTGCTTAGCTGTACCTGTTTTGCCTGTTGTCTGAGGCTGTCGTTCACATTCTCGGGGTCGACACTCTTCCACTCGGCAGCGATGCAGCGAAACACATCTGCTCCTCCATTCAGCACCTAGCAACACACACACACACTGTTCATCATTTCCTCTATTGATATTTGTTATATGATGTTTTATGTTTTTCCACTGTGCGTCTGTTAGCCGCTGACCTGCAGCAGACGTTGATCCTTGGAGAGATGAGCTAACACTCTCAACTCCAGCTGGGAATAATCAGCTGCTAATATCATTCCACCTACAGTAAAATACAGACAAAACAAAGGTATCACATAAGTCTGAGACAAAGTAACAAGCAAAAAAGGTGAGCAACCACATATAACAATTCTATTAGTAACCTGAAAAAGGTACGAAGGCATGTCTCATGCTGACAGAGAAGGCTGGGCCTTGTTCTGCACCTCCAGCTGGAACTGAAGGCACCACGGAGCGTCTCTTCTTTCTGTAACAAAAGAGTAAGATCACTATTATGACAAATCATCTCATTCTATCATTACGATAGATAGGTTAGCTGAAGAGAAAAACTATGGAATGAAGTGCATCCCCACCCATACATAGCATGTAATACTACGCATTATGAGGCTTACAGATTCACATCATGGGTACAAGTATCACAGTTCCTGTTTGCCTATATTTTCTTATCCCTATAAATGTACATTTTGAGTATTATGAATATTACCATGGAAGACTGTGGAGACATTACAAACAAACAATATGGGGAATAAGGTGTATAGTATCCAGGCTACTCAACACACTTCATGTTAACTTTGACGCAAACTTCTGAAGCTTTTGCATTATGAAAATATTTTATGCAGATTTTTGTAAGTTTTGTACACATGTACCAATCAAACAACAGAATATTTGAATATACCAGATAATAGAGGAGTCTTTACATACACACACACCATTCCTAAAGCAGTTGTGTATTATGTAAAATGTGTCACAAATCTGCATTTTTGAAACTAAACTTACTAAATTGTTTGTCAAGCAGATTTACCCACAACCACAGATGTTATTATGATGCATTTTAAATGACAATAAAGCATATGTATTTTTACTGAGAACACACAGGAGGCCTTTCGGTGACCCAAGTTTCCTCACTGAGAACCACTGTAGATCAGGTACAATGAAATATCATTAAAAAAAGTGTTGACATTACCCTGCTTTGGTGGACATGCAGCCGCCATCTTGTGAGGGTGGGCTCTCACCCACCACTGTGGGCATGTGAATCTCAAAGTCTTTGGGGACATTCTGTATGTTGGGCTCAGTGAAGCTCACTCGACCTATCAACAGAATGAGAGGGGTGACTGCATGCTTCACAGGTGGGATGGGTAAAAAACATATAAGCCATACTGAACGTTCCTATGAATAAGAAGGTGTCTCCCCATGCAAAACATAACATAATGTCTTGGCATTATGCATGGGATGTGTGTTTCACCTGTGGCTGTGTGTGTCTGAGCAATGGGGTATATTCTGTCCATGTCCAGCGTGGGGTGGTATTGCTTCTCCCTCTGCAGGGGGAACACCACTTTAGTCAAAGCATTGGTGATCCTCCTCCACTCCAGAATCACACCTGGCAATGGGTGCAGAGGTCGAAGCTTCTCCAGAACATCCTGACAACATCATCTCATTTCAGTCATTTCATCTCTCAAATACTACTGTATCAATTTTACTTGTCAAAAAATAAAAATAATTTCTGTATATCTTTAAGTGTTTTCACCTTTGTGGTACTGAACTGCTTTCCAAGCCGTATTCTGCCACCACCTCTACGGGTGTAGCCCAGAGTCCTCTTACTTTTTGATCCACCCACGTCACCGTTTGGAGGCAGGTGGAGCTCTAAGAACAAAATCTAACATACAGCATGCACATGAGCACACACACACAAGTATGACTTTACTTAATATGCATTGTTGCCCTTGTGCATGTACTCCTCCTCTGAGCAATTTAAATTAAAAAAAAAAAACAGCAGGGATGGAGGAGAGGTGTCAGACCTGTGCTATGTCGTCGATGCTGGTGAGAGAGAAGCTGTGTCCAGCCAGGTTGTAAGCCTGAGATTCCAACGCTGTGATTTTGGCTTGCATCACGTGTTTTTGCCTTTCGCACTCTTCAATACTGAAGCCCACTCCATTCAGTTCCAGCAGAGCCAAACACACCTGGGAAGGCATCTCAATGTTCCTGAAAGAGTCTGACACATATCGTACAATAACTTTGAAAAAAAACTCTACACAGAACTATTTATTTGCATCATTGCTGAAATATTGTCTGTTAGAATGTGCGCCCTTTGTACCGAGCATGCCATCTTTCTCTAGCAGGCCAGTGAGATGGTTCATGACAGCATATATGAGCACACTCTTGGTCGCTGCTCTGACACGGGGACAGTGTACGTGTGCATTCCCAAGTCCATCTAACAGAGGTAATTCTTCAGGGCAGAAGACGGTCACCATATTGGGTAGAGTCCTCTCCTCACTGCCAGGGTCAACCAGCCAACACGCCACCTACGGTAAACATTTAACAAAGAACCAAGTTTATTTTTTGAGATTTTTTTATCAAAGTAAAGGTTCTCAGGAAGACAATACAGGGTTTTGTCCGCAGTAATTACAAAGATGTGAGTTTCTGCTTGCCTGAATGTGAATAAACTGTCTCTCTCACCTTTGGGTCCTCGCAGTTACCCTCCAAGCTGATGCCACAGCTCTGCACTAGCGACTTGTACACCTGGATGATGTCATACATGACAACCACACCCCTTCCATGACCAGCTGACGGCCTGCTCAGACAGGCCTTTACCTGCCCCAGCCTCTCGCTCACTGGCAAATCATCATCCAGCGGAGGAGGGGCCAGACTACAGCTCAAACCTGAGGGGTAACAGACAGCCTGAAGTAGGAAAACACTTATGTGTGAGCTGATTTATGCATACACGTGTGTGTGGGTGAATACCTTTGCTCTGCTCTTGCTGCAGGGATATGTAGTATGCATCTCTTGCTCCCCAGCAGACAGATAGTCCAATCAGCACCAGCCCTTCACTGTCTCTCAGAGGAAAACCATCAGCCCTGTGGAGCTTCTGATGAGCTGTTGACGCTGTGCAGGTGACACATGCATGAAAGAGGAGACTGTTTTTGTGATTGAGTTTGCTGAGTCATGTAATGGGACTTTTTTTCTTTTCACAGCTTGAAAATAAATAAATAAGGGAAAATTGCATATCATCAAAGGTTTTTCAAAAAAGAAGCGATGAATACAATGTTACTGCAGAGACTTTGTGATGCTTGGCAACACTTTTTTCATGTGCTTCAAACACTTTTTTTTTTTTTTACTGGTAATTGATTTCAATGTGTCTTTGTAATGAGATCATTCAAACACAAATATTTTGAAATTTAGTGCAGATCTGGAACATTTGGATTTATGTATATGAAACTTGCAAATAATAAATACAAATAAATGAATCATATCTTTCGGAAGGGATGAATTACAATTAAAGTAAGCAACAATGTGTATATTAGCTTTATACTGTAACCTTTATCCTCTTCAGAGTAAATTCATAATTTTAAAAAAAAGGTATTAAAGACTCAACTATTATCAATGTCAGTAAATCCTCCAGTCATACTGCAATAGGGATATATTCTGTGAATAATTTTCAAAAGAATTTCTTCAACTTTATTGTTTGGCGTGAGGTGATGAGACTTCTCTATAACTTCTCTATAACAAATACTTGACAGATGATCAGTCTTGTGATTAATTCTTGGCAACAATTTATATCACATTTTACTGTAAGTTAATGTCACTTTTGTACAAGTGTGTCAGTTACCTCTCTTATGTTTCCCTCCTATTTCCTCCTCAGGCTGCTGTCTGTGCTCCTTCTTTTCACAGGCCAAAGCCAGAGAGTACCGATCCTTGGTTTTCCACTCATTGATGAAAGTGTGGAAGAGGCGCCTGTCACTTGCCACGTCTATGATGGAGAAGGTCCCAGAGTTGCTGGAACAAAGCAATGCATCCTGGGACAGCTGAAGAGTGAAGCCTTCATCAGTCACGGGCGACTCTGTATCAGAGGGAGGCTTCGGCTGAAGGGAGGATGGAGAAGCGCAGTCTTGGAGAGGGCTGAGGTTCTGGTCTGCATGTGGAAGGGGTTTGGATTTTAAAGTTGAGTGTGAAAGAGAAGTGGGGGTTACTTTGGTGTCAGATTCAGGTAGAGTCTTGGGTTTGTGTCCCAGCTGGCGTTTGTGGTTGATAGCTGCTGATGGATCATTACTGTGTCCTGGGTGAGTTTTAGGACACTTTGGAGCTGCTGGTTTCCCTGGCAGGAAGGCGGAGGGAGTCGACTGGTTGAGAGGCTTAGCGAGCCTGAGTGGCGACTGGACAGACGAGGTGGTCAGTTTTATTCTTGGTGTGACAGGTGGTGTTTCCTGAGTAGGTGGGATAAGGTCAGTGTCATGTCTGGAGGGTTCTCCAGAATCACTCTCAGCAGCAGCGACCTGCACATTCAGATTTCCTCTTTTTCTGCCCAAATGTATAGAGGGCGGAGGTATTTTTGGAGCTTCTGCTGCAGCAGCCGTGTGTGTGTGATTGCTTGTGAGACTTATTGTAGTGTTTTGCCAGGGCTGGTCAGACATACTAGGCCAGAGGTCAAAGATCTCTTGTAGACCAGGACTGCAATAAAGAGTATTTTCAGGTGCATTTTGGACATGAGGATGTTTTAAAACTGCATTATCTAACAGTAAAGTATTCATTTTCTCCTCCTTTCTTTTCTTCTCTAACTGTTTCTCATTTTTACGCTCTTCTCTTCTGTATGTAGGGTCTGGATTATTACTGGCTTTATCCTTCTCATACTCATTTTGAGTTGTGGTAGTAGTTTTAGTAGTAGTAGTGGTAGTCGTAGGTTGTGGCTGTATCTGACCAGGTTCAGATTGTGAATTCGATAATTGGTCTGCGTTGGGTTGCTGAGCTTCATGCTGGCTGGCTTCTTGATCTTTTTGAGTTCTCTCCGTGTGTCTGAGCACGCTCTGCCTCTCCAGAAAGCGTTCGCCCACCAGCAGCGAATCACCCCACTCTGACAGGTTGAGGAAGGACTCACCCCATTGGATTGCCTCCTGCTTTTCCGCCTCCTGGTTGGCGAGAAGCTCGCTGCGCCGTCTCTCCTGGGTTGACGGAAGGGGGCGTTCTTCTCTGACCTCCTGGCTGACAGATTCTTCTTTTTCTGATTGGTCGATCTGGTGTGGACTCAGAGCAGCCATCAGAGAGCTGTCATACAGGCTGTCGAACAGGAAGCTACTGCTTCTGTTAGGACTCTCAGAAGCAACCTGATTGGCAACAGGTGCCTCATCATTATCACCACCTTCATCTTTATCCTCATCCATGTTATCACCACCATCTGGATCAGGAGAAATCTGTGAAAAAATGATAACCTTTGATTTTTAAGAGGCTAAATATTTGAATATATTTGCAATCAGTACATGATGGATGATTCTGGTCACTCACCTGGTGGCTGGTGTTTAGGATGAGCTCCATCTGGCTATCTGTGAGAGAAATATTGAATCTGGGACAAGCATCGTTAGGAGCTTCCAGCCTGCTTCTTCCTTCATCTGCGTCTCCCTCAAGCTTTGCAGCTGCTTCTACCATTTCCTCCTCTTTCATCTTTTCAGTTTCTACCGACTCATTCACACCTCTATCATTCCCATCTCTGGGTTGATACGCTTGTTGAACAATGATTCTCTCTGTCTGAGTGTCCAATTCAAAGCTGTCACCGAAACTCTCTTCTCCCTTTTTGACATCTCCCTGAACCCCTTCATCTCCTGCATACAACTCAGGAGATGAAAACTTATCTATCTCTCCACCTTCTATCCTTCTTCGCTTGGCCTCAGGTGAGAATAAGGGAGCTGAGGCAGGAGAGACAGGCAGAGGAGAATCTGACATGTCTGCATTTGTTGGAGCAGAAACAGTGGGAGGACTTTGTTGCGCGGGGCCAGGAGCAGGAACGGTGTTGGTAGTCACTCGAGCTGCAAGTGCTGAGTTTTGGACCGAAGCAACTAAAGGGGGGTTTGGCGAGTGTGATGTCTGCACAGTCTCCACATTATCTTGTAGGCTTTTGTCAGTTTGTATGGAGTGGAGGACTTTGCTTAGGGCTCTTGAATGTTTCAGTCTACCTGGCTTTACAGGTGAGGCATCCATGGTATTGTCTACTTTTGATGTCTTTGTGGAAACACTTTGTTGTTCTTCTACCCTGGAAATCGTGGCTCTAAACCGAGGAGGAACCATGGGGGAACGACAAGGCTGAGGAGGTGGTTGGGGTTGAGGCAGGGGGCTGGATACAATCTCCGCAAGTTCTTGTGTCAGGCTTCTTTCAGGACGGACGGACCAATTTGCTTGTTGACCCTCTGGTCTGAGTGAGACTTTATATGCATCCCCTTCTTTCTGCACTGCTTTTCTGAACTCTTGGCCTCTTTGTTTTAATTCCTCACTCTTTTCTCTGTCTCTTTTTTCATCTTGCTTTTCTGTTTCATTTGCCACAGATTTATTTTGTATTTGTTCATGCTTCACCTCTATCACTCTTTCCACTGAAACTCTTTCTGGTTCGCTCCTGTCTCCCAATTTTTTCTTTACCTCCACTGCTTCAGGTTTGCATCCCTGCTCTCGACTGGTTTCTCCCTCTCGTCTGCTTTTTATTTTCTCGCTTTTAGATTCTTTCTTACTCTCCTCTCTACACCTGCCAATATCTCCTCTGTTGCTTTTCTTACCCCCGTCTCCCTCTTGGTGGTTTGTGGTGCTGTCTGTCTGTGCTTCTTGTGAGCTGCCATATGAGCCAGATGAGTTGTCTGAGTCACTGCTGGGATGGTCATCAGCGCTGTTGACAGCAGGAGCCCCTGGAGGAAGTGTTGTCGGGTCCCACTGAATTCCTAGCTGTGCCAGGTCTTCCTGAAGGAGGAGCCTTGCCTCAAAAACGATCTCAACGGCCGCTTCCTGTTCTGTCAGAGCCCGTCCACCGGTGACCCAGACACAGCGAAGGTTCCGTCGCTCAGCTGCTTCCATCTCACTCTCGTCCACCGCGCGCTTAGAGCTGAGGAAGAAAGACAGTATGACCTCTTCACATCTGGGATCATGCTACAAGGAGGTTGTGGTGTTGGGCTTATGTTTGACAGTACATATGTAAACTATTCAAGCTTAGCTTCAGTGAGGTCAATGTTGGTCTGATATTCAGGACTGTACCTGCTTCTGTCTTCCTGAGTCTTTCAAACTGAAGGAGGTTGGTGCATGTTTATAGTAGCAGTGTACATAACAGTGCACCAGGATGCCTTTCTTTGAGGTGATTGACAACTGCACTAACTTAAAAATTTGGAGTAATTCTGCTATCCACCTACTTTAACATATTTCTGGCACTTTTCGTTTTCTGCCTCTCATGTATCAGTTTCGCCTTAGAAATTAATATCACTCTCAAACGCTGCCTTAGTGTGAGGTTTACACACATTCTTTTTTCTTATTTATTTGTGTTACTTTTCACAATTTACCTTTATATGTAAAACAGATATTGATTTTGTAAGTATGGATGAAGCAGAAAGACTGAAGTGGATGTTGACGTATAAATTAGCAAGTTACTTGGAGAAAGCCTGGGAGAAGAGAAAAAAAAAAAACCTTTATTGGGATACGGTTGGTGTAGATATGTAACAGTTCTTTCCGGTGAACAATTTGTTCATTATTATTTGATCTTTTCTTTTCTTTTTCCACATGCTTTTGTATATGTATTACCATAAGATGCATGTTTTATAAAATAGTGGTTTCTTGTAATATCCAATGTGTGATGGGCCAGATGTTTGGCATGAGACAGAAGTCAAACTAAAACAATATATAGAGCTGTCACATTAATTTATTGCAATTATTCACAACAAGAATCTAAATTGAGTAAATTTACAGTTAATTATTAAACATTTGATGTTTAACTTGTTTCTGGGGTATGGTTTTAATTTAGTAGGGATATTTAGCAAGTTAGTTGTTGAAAAAAAAAAGCATCTGTACTCTGTACTTATTTAAAAGTAGGATATAGGACAGAGTTTGTAGTTATGACTTCTTTACTTCATCATAGGTATCTCTTAATGTGTGTGAGCTGATGGGGAAACAAACAACAAACTAAGTGCAGTGCTATGGCTCCCCTCAGCTGCTGGTCTTTCATTTTCAATAACATGTGTATTGTCAAGGGACTAACATTGTTGTTCCCCTAATATGCATTTATATCTTACTGGAACACACACACATACACACACAACTACCTCTTAAATGGGACAGCATTCCTCAAGGCTTTCTCAACATCAGCTACTGTAGCCCTGGCTAGTTCAGCAACAGTACAGAGGCCTTGTGCATAGAGTGCTCTGGCTCGTGTTGCATTCAGGAGGGAAACCCTGACCAGGTCAACCAGCTCCCTCTGGACTCCAAAGCTCAGCCTGGTCTGGTACTGGGACAACAGCAACTCCATATTGTGCCAGCCGAGACGCTTGCAGAACACCGTTACCATACCTGAGGGATGAGGATGTAAATCACAGCTACTGAATAACTTAACATCTTGCTTTTTTAGCTCTCCTTGTTTTTTCACTGATTAAAAACACCATTGTTCAAACGATATAGGCTCACACCCACACAAACTTATTCTAATTATTATCTACTTATTCCACATTTATGCACACACCTACTGAATCTGAATCACACTAGGATCTCATAAACACTACCTTGATGCAAGAAGCACAAGCACTTAACAGTGATGGATTCTCGTCTCTGAAGAAGGTATGTTGTTACTGGTATGTCAGCTAATGGAAGTCTGTGCTGCATATCAGTCATTCTAAAGTGCTCCAGCTTTTTGCATTAAGTTACTGTACTTGTTACTGCTCTCCCTGTTTAATATGAAGCCTTGTGCAGGATTTAAGGTCTATATAGTAGTTATTTATGTGCTCCCAACACTCTTAAGTGAGTACCTGCATATGTAGACGCAGACTGCTGGAGAGACTGTAACTGCCCGCGATTGCAGTTGTATTTGGATGCTACTGTTCCCAAAGGCACCTCATTCACCAGATCCTGTAGTACAAGAGTGGTGAAGAACCTGTGAAAAGATCAACAAAGAGTGGATGTAATTGACAAAGACCCGACCAATCAAAACAGAATTTGGAACTTTTCTGTAGTATAACTCTCAGAAAATAAATCCTACACAGGGATACAGGAAGAGGACATGAAAATGTCAACACCTGAACAATATTATCTTCTTCAGTAAAATGTTTATTACATTAGAGTTAAACCAACTCTCTGACACTCATAAAGGTACCTTTATTTTTTATTGGAAGGGTATTTTATCATATCGAATTATATTGTTCAGGTGTCAGTACACTAACAACTGTGACTATCATTTTTGGAGTATTAAATTACGTTAATTGAGTTTACAGTTACAGCTGAACTATCAGCCAGAAAATTTAAGTATACTGCATATTGTTTGTGTAATGAATATGTGCTTTACCGTTTATGAATAGCCATTTGTCTATGCTGCTTTTCTGTCTTAGCGACAAGGTTGCTCCTGACAGACCGAGCGAGATAGCCTTCCTGAATGCCCACCAACTCTGCCACTCTCTTCATCGATGACGAGAGCTGCTCCCACAGACAGAAGAACTGATACCAATCAATGGTAGTCCACTCTGCGTACAGTGGTGTGATCTGTGGAAAATTTGGAAAAGTGTTTGCTTATTTCCATTTGAATATATTACTACATGTATGCTTGTGAGGACTGGTGTGGGGTTTATGACATAGAGACTCTGGATGGTTTAAGGCTAGAGTTAGTAATGACATTATGTTTAGTGATGAGGGTTATGTGGGCGTGGATGCAGATGACAGAACCTCTTTAAACATGTAATAATACAAGATATGTTTTGTACCAAATACAGGATGTGTAAGTCGTTTTCCAGCACAAAGCCCTTCATAGCCCGCTGGAGATCTGCAAATATTCCCAGAGCCTCAGGAGGGGAGAGGGAGGAGGACAGGGTGGCAGCACCAAGTTGAGTAGGACAGTACCGCTCCTCTGGATATTCAAAGACATCAGAGGATATACAGTGTTTACTATAATGGCAAAACTGAAAAAAGCTAATATTATGGCTCAAGTGATGTATGAGGTATAACTACAGGAAAAAAAGAATGACTATGGACATTCTTTCTTTCCTTTACAAGCAATTTCTAACTGAATTGTGAGAATAATTTTGTCAAATATGAGTTGTTACCAGAGGGTCATCTCATTACTGGAGGTTTTTTCATCATGTCGCAGTGATATCACATAAAGAATGGATTTGGCACATAATGAGATAGCACTGTGTCAAGTGTGGCAGTACCTTGTCCTTCCTTTTGGATACTGATAAATTCATTCTCCATCAACCATTCAACACAGGCTTCAATAGCCCCTGTGCTGGTCTCTTCATTTGACTCTTCTTTGCTGCTGCATTTCATGCTGGTGGCCAGTAGTGAGCATGAAGCATACAACTTCACATCCTGTGGAGTGCTGGCTACACCTCCAACAATGATCTAAAAGTTGGGATGATGTAAATTATAGTTCATGGGGCAAATTGTGTTTTTGTCACTAAAACGGTGCCACAACTATTCTATAAACAGGAATTATCATGATCATAATGCATTTACAGCCTGTAAGTCATGTCTGTGTGTGCCAAGTTGATTTAAATATCGATCATACCTCCAGTATGGCTCGCAGCATGCTGGTGGTGACACCTTCTCCCTCCCTTTTCACCAGGCAGCTGCTGATTGGCCGAAGAGCACCTTTAAGGAGGCTGATACCTTTCTGACGCTCTGCCTCCTTACACAAAAGCACACTTTCACCTGGAGATGGAAAAACAAAATGACATGAGACCAAAAGAGAGACACTGTTTTTAATTTCACTTTTCAATTAATATGTGCCCCAGTACAGTATTTGTCAAAGACAGTTGGATTTTTTCTTTCCCTCTTCCCTCATTTTGCCCCCCTCTTCCCTCTATACCTGTAGTGTCTACTCCTTTTCTCCCTGCTCGTCCAGCCATCTGTTTGTACGTGAGTGGGTCCAACAAGTGGCCATTGAACGTAGGGGTTCGAATGATGACCCTGCGGGCTGGGAGATTAACTCCTGAAGAGAGGGTAGAGGTGGCGGCCAGGACCCTCACCATGCCGTGACGAAAAGCTCCCTCCAACACGTCGCGCTCATCAAATGTCAAACCTACAGAGACAAACTTTATCTTATTTATATGATCAAAAGAGCTGCAAGGGTTTCGCTCACACTTCGTTGTGGTTGAAGGTGTGTCTTAGTGTGTTCACCAGCGTGGTGAAAGGCCACCCCCCATGGCACAGTGCGCTGGAGGATGGGGTCTAAACCGGCCGGAGTTCGTCTCAACTGGGCTATGACGTCCACTAGTCCCTCCTGATCGAGACACACTGGCTGGGGCTCTGCTTCACCCTGGCAGTCTGAAAAGTATATAATTATTGTTCAAGAAAAACCCACACATCAGTTTTACATGGCTGTCAAACCAAAGAACTACTGTGATATTACACAACAGAGTATCTTTAGAAACAAGCTATAGTTGCTCTTGACCTCGCTTTTGATTCAACTTCAGTTTATTTAAAGTGCACATCACCCAGAGAGTCTCTGTACACTTCACAAGTCAATAAAAATTACAACAGAAAAAGAAGCACATGATATGTAAAAGTACACACAAATACACATGCACTCACATGCACTGCTACGGGAAGAAAGATTTGTGTGTCATCAGTGTGGCAACGACACATTATGTTGTGTTTTTTGAAAATGTGACCCAAGGGCAGCAAGTAAACAAAACAAAAATGGACCGAGTACTGATCCCTGTGGGACACCATATGATTATACACAAACAGTAAATGATTCTGAGATGACATTTAAAATCCACCCACCAGTATGTCTGAGGTTGTAGAATTCTCTGGCAATGCTGTCTGCAAGTTTCTCACACCAGTTCTTCGAGGGGCAGAAAAGCAACACAGAGTGGCCGTCCCTCACCGTCTCATAACACAAGCTCACTATGTGGTCATCATCACCCTTTATGAAAGGAAATGAACATACATGTAGTAGAGAGCATGATTATATTAGTGGTGATGGGAAGGGAGGCATCAATCATAATGACACACACATTGGATCACCTCCGGGCCACACTCAGTCTCAATTACCTTAATGTGAAGAGCAGGAGTGAACTGCCGAACCACTGAGAGGCTCCTGTCATAGATGCTGCATCCCACCTTGAGATGCTCCTGCAAGGGCACCGGTCTGTAGTCTGTCTGGTAAAGCTCTGCACCTAACCAGCTGGCCAGGAGGGACAGGTTAGGCAAGGTGGCACTCATACCTATTATCTGCACACCCTCAGAAAGGGACCTGTAGAAAGACACACAAATACCATACAAATGTCTGAAATAAAGACTGTATATCTGTTAAACAAAAACAACATTAGACACATAATAAACACAAACCCAGAGGCGTTCCGCTTTTGTGCGATGTAGCGGATCTTGGTTAAAAGCAGTTCTAGTAGATATCCTCTTCCAGAATCTCCAACCATATGCAACTCATCCACAACAACCATACCTAATGGCATAAATATAACACACACATCCAAAAGTCATACTCTATGTTCTATATTCATGAAAAAACATTATTGTCACAGGTGCATTACCTAGTAGACCCATACTGTCCTCCTCAATTAGTCTGTTAATGAGTGAGTTGGCTTTTTCTATGGTGCAAACAGCCACATCCAGCGCCATGAAACCTCCAGCAGCTGAGGTGCTGCCCATGTATCCCTCCACACGGACTCCTGCCTCTTCAAATACATTCTACAGAGCCAGAGATAAAAGGAAATAAAATGCAGATTCAGACAGAAAACACCGAGGGCCTCATGCAAGAATCATTCATTGGAACAGATTAATTCCTAAGAGTGATTTAAGAAAATTTGTGGCATTCATCGATTTTGTTGTACTTAGATTTTTCTCTTAGGTACAAATGGAATTTACGAGTGGTCCAGACCTGTCATACGTGTCATGAACAGATAGTGTCTGCCTTTCTTCACAAGATGGTAAACACTTGTTTGATTTAGAAAAATAATGTCTTAATGTGAATGAATTTAGAGTTTGAATATGATACTGAAATCAGCTAAAATAAAACATATAATTAAAACAAACTTAATGCTAAATTAATTTTCTGTTCACCAAATCATCATCATCATGGCTTGCCAATTTACTTTTTTTTAGATTAATGATTTTTGTTGGTATATTTTGGCACAGCAACTTATATATATTTTAGTAGTTGTTGGAAACAGCTGCCTCAGGGTCTTTCTGCGGTATCCTCTTCTGACAGTGTAACATCACCTACTGTAGGGTACTGAATCATATCCCTTGACCACCTCCGATCAGGGAGATGTTTTTTAGCAAGTAACTCCATATCAGACCATTCCCTCTTTTTACCTGTCACACTACAGTGCTGCTCTGATGACACGTGGTTGTATTAATGTTTTGTACTGTAATTGTTTTGGGTCCCTTACTACTGACGCTCCTAAATTTGTCATGTTTTTGTTTCCTGATTACTGACAACAGGATTTGAAGCTGTGTGAAATTCTTGTTTGTATTTTGGTGACATTTTTGTGAATGAAACTTGCCCACAAACAGAGCAGAATATGTAGCCTTATGTGGCAATTTTAGGGGTGTTGATCATGCTAATAATCACATCTCATGAATGCACAACTACTCATAAGCAGATGGCATTCATCAAAGCAAACCTTACAGAGAATGTTATGGGATAGGAATAATAAATTGTTCTTGCATGAGGCCCATTTTCCATAACAACATGATTGTATCCTTCTGTCCACCTCTCCTTCACCTGAAGGTAATGCATCTTCTCTTTGGCCACAGAAACGAAAGGCAGAATGAAGAGAGCTTTTCTTTTGGTCTCCAACACACGCTTCAACATCAGCAGCTCTGAAACCAGAGTTTTTCCAGCACTAGTAGGTGCTAAAATGGAGGATAAAATTTTTTTTTTTTTTAAAAAAAAAGAACAAACAGTGACTGACTCCTTGAATCACTTTAAAGAAAGACATTCAGTTTCTTACCAGAGTATACCAGGTTTCCTCCCTGCAGCACCTGCCCAACAGTGAGGCATTGAGCCTGCCATTCAAACATATGAGTCACTCTGTGTTTCTGGTAGCGCTCTAAGACGGGTTTTGGTAAACCCCAACTGGATAACAAGAGCTTTTCAGCATGCTCTGCAGGAGCACACAAGGCAATGCCTACAGTAGAGAACACATAAATAACTCAATTTACAAATGGCATTACATGTTTAGTGCAAAGTAGATTTTACATGTGGAAAAGAAATCTGATTTCAAGGTGTATACCAGAGACACACTCTAATGTCAGATATAAATTCAATCATACAATCTGGACATCACATATGTGTTCATACAAGGTTTGAATTAAATCAATAACACACACAGACACATACAGAAATCAGAACAAGGGCACTGATTGTTAAGATTGTAGTTAAAATACTTTACCTGGCTGAGGTAAAGTGTCACTGAAAGTACTGAGGTCTAAGCCACTGGGGACTGTGAGCACAGAGGTGGACTGATTCTGGAGTTTAGCCCTCTTCTTGGCAGCTGCCAGGCATGTAGGGCTGAACAAGATGTAGTCTCTGGATACATCCACGGGTGGATCAGCATTCGAATTTTTCCCAATTTTGTCCTCGCTACGAGCAGAGCTATTTCTTCTGGATGCATGTTTCTGCCTGGTGAAACACAGAGTAAGAAAAACATTTGCTAACAAATCTAAAGAAGCCGATAATCAACTCTAGGCCATAATGCGCAAGTTAAGACTCACCAGGTGGAGCTGTCTGCTTGCTGACCAGTTTTTATTTCTTTACAGCAAAGCCCATTGATGCAGGCAGAAGCTGGCACTGACTGGCCGTTCTTTGGACCCCTCTCAGCATGCCCTGCTTCCTCCGAGTCCTCACTGAAGAGGAGCCTCTGAGCAAGGTCTTTGCAGTCAGCGCTCCATCCTGGTCTCTTACAGTCACTATTTCGCCCACAGACTATCTCCTGTAGCACTGAGTCATTCTCCTTCTTATTGTCTGCAACTGGAGGTTGTTCCTGTACATCTCTATTTACTGATGCTGGATGCGTTTTGTCAGCTGCAGGCTTCACAGGGTCTACAGCATCCAGCACCTGCAGCATCTCTTCATCAAGAGCCAATGTGGATTGCCCCGGCGGAAATACTGCCTCTCCACCCTGAGACAGAAAATCCTATGTGTCACTTGTGATTTTTGTGTGTCAGGGACAGTGGTGGAAAGTAACTAAGTACATTTACTCAAGTACAGTTTTGAGGCACTTGTACTTTGCTTGAGTATTTCCATTTGATGCTACTTTATTCTTCCACTCCACTACATTTCAGAGGGAAATATTGTACTTTCTACTCCACTACATTTATTTGACAGCTTTAGTTACTTTTCACAGGAAGATTTGACACAATGGATAATATAACAAGCTTTTAAAATACAACACATTGTTAAAGATTAAACCAGTGGTTTCCAACTTTTTAGCAGTTTGTAGTCGGGGCCACATTTCAGATGTTTATGAGTTGTTAACATCTCCACCAAATAGTGATTTTTCCCTCTAAACTTCTCATATGGTTTCATTTCGATAAATGTTCAAACGATCCAATATTTCACCAAAAATCAGAGATTAGAGAAAAATTTCAATTTACACAACAGATTTGTGTATCAGAACTTTGTTTTTTTTCCTCTTTCCTCTCCCATTAATCATCTCACGACCCCTCAGATTTATCTGGTGAACCTTTGGAGGGGCCCGACCCCTAGGTTGGGAACCACTGGACTAAACTAGCTAACTGTATGTATAGTAGTTCAAACTAGCTCCACCTCCAGCAGCAGTCAGAGGGATGAAACCACTACTTTTGCTTTAATACTTTAAGTACATTTAGCTGCTAATATTTATGTACTTTTACTTAAGTAGGATTTTTCATGCAGGACTTGTACTTGTAATGGAGTGCATTTCAATTGCTGTATTGGAACTTTCACTTAAGTAAAGGATCTAAATACTTCTTCCACCACTGATCAGAGATGACAAAGACAGGAGGAGAAAAACTTTCTCTAAAGCTGTCAAACTCACCATGAGTCTGTCTCTGCTGATGTTCTCTGATCTGTTTGTTTTGTCTGACAGATAGCGGCTCTTCTCCAACAGGTTGTCTCTCTCTGGTGGCTCATCAGGAACTTGGAAGCTGTGTTAAGAAGACATAAAAGTGTGTTTGATAACGGATCTGGCTGTAATTCCTCAAAATCAACAAAAAATCATCCAAGCTGCGACCTTAAACTTACCTCTTTTTCTTCTTGATCTGGTGCTGACCCATGTAGCTTTTCTTTTTCAGCGGAGGAGCCGAGCCACTCATGCTGAAGATGATGCACTGCTTGGGACAAACGCGTTAACAGCTTGATGTTACTTAACATGACATCAGTTTGATTCTTAACAAGAGTGTAGAAACTATATTTAACAACGTAGGTCAAAGGGAAGGAAACTATCAAGCGAAAAGAAGAACGGCTGTATAATTATTTTGATTTATAAGCGTAAACATTTCCTCTCTGTCTCACAGCACTGAACAAATCAGAAATCAAAAAAGCCGCCAGAGCGCCGCCCCGGTGTTACACAATAACAGTTCGACGGAACAAAATGCTGAACTACGGAAGTTCCGACTTCTTCTTCTTCTTCTTCTTCTTCTTCTTCTTCTTCTTCTTCTTCTTCTTCTACCACTACTAATGTTTATATTAATGCTAATACCAATAAAAATACAACAAAAAATACCGATCACATTTAAAACAAGCTTGGCTATATTTATGTATATTTCGTTTAATGGCAAGAGTGTATTTCAATTAAATTTTTGGGTGAATTAATGTTTCTTGATGAAATGTTGGTTAAAAAAACGTTGGTAAACATTGTCTAATCAGGCTTTGTGTGTGCTTAATTGGATGAATAATTGGTTTTATGACTATACTATATGAAAAAAAGATGTAAAACTTATTAAATTGACAATAGTTAAATGTATATAGATGCGGTTTATGAACTGTCTATGGTAAAGTGAATAGCTACCGTGAATTTTACAAGATGGTATGTCATGGTACCTTAATTTTAGGTTGTCTTTAACATCTGTCCACGGACAACAGATGAAAATGAGCCTTCAAGACTAACTCTGGCTCATTTACAGACAGTTTTTTTTCTGTTGATTAATGAGTATTGTCTCTGTCAAATAAATAAATAAAATAAAAATAAATAGAGTAAATATATTTGGTTAAAAAGATTTTGTCAATGTGAAACTTTCTATGGTCAAATGTATAGATATGTAGATTTTATGAACTGTCAATGTTAAATATATAGATAAATAGAGTTTGTGAAGTAAGGATAATGATGGATAAATAAATACTGTTGAGTTTATGGACTGTCAAAGAAGCCTGGAGTTTTTAAGCTGTCGATAGTAAAATATATTGATAAATACCAGTTTAGATCTGTCTGTGGTAAAGTGAATGAAAAGTAATTTTTGAACTGTCTATGGTAAAGAGAATGGAAAAGAGTTATTGATTTGTCTATGGTAAAGTGAATGGTTGTGGGCGGGGCCTCGGTGTCTGTCTCGAGCTGCAGGGCGTGAGCGAGCGGCTGGTGGGCGCGCCCGCTGCGACGTTGCGGAGGCTTCAAGATGGCGGAAGCCCTGACAACTCAGGAGCAGCTGGTAAGGGTTTATTGACGGATTTTTCTCTCATTATCCTCGTCATGTTCAGTGTGTACATATGTCACCTTCAATTTCCCCTCTAACCGGCGGTTTCTGTCGTGTATTTCTGTCACGCTGGTTGTTCCCGGGGTAGTAAACAGCCGTGGCCCGTCCGCTCCTCCGGTGTGACTGACAGCAGTTAGCGTGTGTTAGCATGACGGCGTTAGCCAGCACTAGTCGGGATCACTTCGCCGGCTGTGTGTCTCGAATACTCGCTGCTTTGATAACCCAGCTACACATGGACCACAGAGAGATCTTCATGACGTTTATGTTGAACTAATAATACTTGGTTAACTATGGTTAGCTCAATCAACGTGGCTTGTAGTGCCTCGTTAGCCATCCAGCTACCACATGTAATGTAGCCGCTAGCTAATGCTGGTAGCTATTGTTGACTTGCAAAGGAGTAAGGTTATATTGGACTAAGTGTGAAGGTTAGAAATGTCCAACCACCGATTGCCTTATTTTGTCTATTGTCATTATATACGATGACACAGTTAAGACAGACTTGGGATCATGACTCCCATCGTATAACACTGACTAGCTGGCAGTGTCCTGCCCATCAGATTTACGGGCGAGAATTCACAGAAGTGAGCCTCTGTTTCTGAGCATTGTTGTTGCCATCACTCTCTAGTAAACGGAGTAGGCCTGACATTGATAGCACACACGAAATGTCACGCAACGATCCCGATGACAGCTTCCATCTTCTAACGTTAGCTACTTGTTTTATCTGCATCAAGCATTCACAAGGTTAAAGGATAGGCTCACAGTTTTTCCAAGTCTGTCAGCAGTCAGGTGTCTATGTGAACAGTGAAAGAGGCTTTCCCCGCTGTAATCATTCTTCCTATTCATACAGCCATTAGAGAATCCCCTTCAAATGTACTTTCAATATAAGTGATGGGAAACAAAATACACAGTGTGTCCACACAGTCATTTTGTGCAAAGATGCAATTAAACGTTTATCTGAAGCTCATATGAGGCTTCAGCAGTCTGAGTTAGTCATATCAAGTGGATATCTGTCACATTCATAGTCTTTTTAGGTAGGTTGGTAGGTACTTTGTTAATCTCTGCGGGGATATTTCTTTGATACAGCAGCAATACCAATACACAGAATAGAATAACACAACAAGAATAAAAATTAAAGTAAGGGTAGAGATAAGTATAGTGATAAAATAAAAATGAGGAATATATTGTTTTAAATAAAAACAAAATGAAATAAAATCCCCTCTTTGTGTTTCCTTGAACTGTATTTCCCTTTTGAGCTGTGGTGGAAGTATAGTAACAAAAAGAGGGACTTTGGCACTAAAAAGACTAAAGTTGAAAGATGATTTGACTCATTTGGACGGTTGAAGCTTCATATTAGCTTCAGATAAACTTTTAAATACATTTTTGTATAGAAAGAGGACTGTAGAGGACCTTTGGCCCACATCACTTACATTGTAAATGCATTATGAAGGGATCTTCTAATGGCCCGTATGAACAGGAGGAATGATTGTAGCGAGAAAAACCATTTCATTGTTCATTTAAACCTGACTGTTGTTTTAAGACAGACTTGGAAAATTGTGAACCCGTCCTTTAACTGGCTAATAAACCAAGTTACAGGACACCCATGGTATAGACCACTACTCCCCAGATTTTCAGATTTGAACATCATTTTCCCTGATCCTGTAACATCAGTTGATAAACTACCCCAAGGACAGCTGCTCTTCACAACATTTATAGTTGTTACTCACAGCTGAAATCAGCCTCACCTTCCCCACCATGGGCCACTTGTCTGTAAGGTTTCTTGAACATGTTTCTTGAAACTGTTTCTTGAACATGCTACATTTTGCGACTTCAATATGTGTCATGTCACAGAATTACTCTTAGCACATTCCACAGTCAGCCAGTCAGTCACAAACCTTTTTAATTCCCAGGTGTTGTGGCAGAATACATGCCCAAATACATATTTTCTTTGTGGCCCCAACATTGTGCTGAAGAAATGTTTCCATACACATATGTAAGGGGTTTCCCATTGTGTTTTATTTTGAAGCTGTCCCATCATGTCTGAAATAAAGACCAACTCTACTAACATTATCATAATTTATATACTTTTCCCATGTGGATAAATACAGTACTCTATCTATCTTATGAGATAAAACATTAACAGTCATAGATAGGGGGGGAAAAGGAGAGGTGCAGTTTTTTACAGTAAAATATGTCATTTTTATATTGCTTAAATCATTATCTAACTACATTGATCACAAAAATGAGATGTGTCAGGATCTGGTTGGCTTTTTGCCTCTGCTAAAGTAAATTTAGGTTTTGTATGTGGCTGTTGAGTTCGTCTGTTGTGCCCTTTTATTGACTCTCCTTGTGCTGGTTACATATTTGGAGGACAGATACAGCTCACTTGGGTGAAAACAAGCTGACTGTTGTCTCCTGGCATATGAATGCTCTCATCCTCATCTCATTCTGCTACCATCTGCATCACACATTATTGTAACTTTGGCAGGGAAAGGACTACAAAGCTGAGGGGGCTTGTATTTTCCTCGTCATGCTAATTGTGATTCCCATCTTCTCTCTGTTTTTCTTTATTTTTGCTCTGCTCCCTAAATTCCAAGCTTGTAAAGTATTTTTACTGGTTTCTCCCCCTCTGGTTATTCCCCTTCTGCCCAAGTAACAGTTTTTCAGCTTTTATTCTCCCCCCTTACTCACTTTTTCTTATCCATCTCCTCTCCCTCATGACTGTCTAGGCTGTGGAGGAGTTCCTGAGTGAGGTGCGTAGCCGGGAGCAGCCTCACAGTGCTGGGCTCGTCTCCCAACCTACAGCTGTTAAGTTTCTCATGGCCCGCAAGTTTGACGTCTCCAGAGCCATCGACCTCTTCCAAGCATACAAGGTACAGCAGCGCTTTGATTGGTGACATGACTGAGATGACCATTTACTTTTTTTTCATCTACAGTACACCACAGGGCTTGATTAGAGATAATTTTTTCTGACCAATAACTGCAAGTGAAATTTGAGTTGTGATAATTTTCTATAGGTTAACTTCCAGGCCTATTTGGTGGGCTTCAAACATGGTTGCGGTCGATACATGTTGGTCTTGTTTTTATCATGTAGCTGCTGTAAAAAAGGCTTTTTAACTTTTGTACCTTGACACTGATTCATTGAATCCGTCAGGACTCGAGACTAATGGGGTCCCAGCGTCCTGGGGATGGTAGAAAGTGTATTTTGGACAAACAGAGCTTTTCCCCAGGACGAAAGGGATTTTATTTATTTATTTATTTTAAAATATCACTGAGAAAATAACAAACTGAACCGAGCCCTGACTACAACGGAGTGCGTCTTCTCATGCTGTTACTATAGTTACTATCACTGGCTGGCTACTCAGCGTGAGACCTGAAATGTTCCCGCGGTACCGGCCTATCTATCCCCTCAGTCACAAACGGCTTGCTTGCAGGACCTCGCAAACATGTTGTGCTGGTTAAACAAAACACAGCGCTACCTTGCCTGTGTGTGAGCATATTAGTTAAAGCATACATTTAGATGATTTAAATATATTATTGTGGTCTTTGATGCGCGGATTGCAGTTATATCTGTGGGCATCTGGGTTAATCCGCGGATTGGGCTTGTCAGGTCATAAAAATTAATATTCTGATTAATTGCAGATGGGTTGGGGGTGGTAGTAATAATAATAATACATCATTAATGAGTAAAATATTAATTACATTCTCTAAAATGTGAACATGGCAGAGCTGCAGTCCACTGCTGCTCTGTAGTGGACAGCTTCATTTTTCGTCAGGCAGGAATTACTGACTAAGCTAAGCAAAAAAACAACAGGGAATACTAAGAAATATACTGACACTAACAACAATTATTTCTACAATTACACAAGAGAGATTGCTGGAGAAATTAGTGCATTCAGCATGCTACAATCTTTCCAGACCGCATGAGTTATCAGGAGCAGGAAACATTTTACAATTACTGAAAGAAGCATCTCTAATCTTTAAAGTAAATCATTAAAGAAAACACTCATATATCAACAGGGGCAGATTTAGTGTTTTGGGGGCCCAAGGCAAATTCTTTCTTGGCTTTACAAAGTAAAGAAACAACATTTTGATTTTGGGACGGTTTACGTTCACTTCAGTTAAAATTGTTGTTTGGGACGGTTCCCAGACTGTGGTGAAAAAAGTTAGTTTGGCCCTGTTATCTGCGCATCATGAGCACCTGTTTTGTGTCACATTGTTGTCAGATCTGAGAATTGCTTCCTCATTTGGTTGTTATCACAAACGTATTATTTTTGTACATTGAGGAAATCTGATCAAAAGATAATGCAGTCGCTTGTTTAGGTCCTCTCATGGTTCTCTTCTGTAAACCAGTCAACTGGAGCAAATTATAAGTTATATTAGAAATAATCATGACATTCAAAAATGACCATATTTTATTGGCAAGTACAAGTATTGTCTGACAGTGCCAAAGTTTTGATATCTGAGTGATGACCCATAACCTGTTATTTAGTTCTGAATAACCATGCACTAATTCAAATAATGAATATCCAGCTTGTTGTCCTTTAAGTGAAAGGTGTTAGTGCAGACCAATACAAACGGTGGATATAAATACATAAATGCGGGTACAATCTAATGAAAACTAATACAAAACTTAAGCAACAAACACCACCTTTGTGAAACAATTTCTTTTACTTTTGTTATTGCTGTGTCAGACAGCTGCTGAGGCAGCACTTGGTATTTTTGCTACATATATAAGGTGGGAATAAATAACATGAACTTTAATGGCATGCAAGTAAACTCAATTTAATAATGTTATCTGATGCAGTTGTTTGTTTACATGCTATTTTAGCTGCAGGCTAATGACTATCCCCTTCTCTCCTTCCTCTACCACCATGTATCAAAATTAGAACACAAGAATCAAAGAGGGGATCATCAATATCAACCCTGACGAGGAGCCCCTACGCTCTGAGCTGCTGAGTGGAAAATTTACAGTCTTGGTGAGTGGTGGCGCTATTATGAGCCTCATTTGACACTTATATCTGAAAATACACCAAAACGGTTTACATGCTGTTCATTCAAAAAATAGTTTGTGTGTGCAAGTCAGTGACACATGCTTATTTTTGCGTTTCTTTGTGAATGGATATCGAGTAAAAGTACTTAGGTGTTGACTCAGTTTATATCATTGACTTTTATAAATGGTCTAAAAATATCAGCAGTCATATCTCACAAATAACATACTCTAGAATAGAAGCGCAGTGAATTAGCATTGGCGTACATGATGACCTGATAATGTTTCTACCAGCCTGGACGTGATGCAAAGGGTGCTGCTCTAGCACTCTTCACTGCCCGTCTCCATCGGCCAGACGTCACCACTCACAAAGCTGTGCTGCAGGCCATCATCTATCAGCTGGACAAAGCCATAGAGAGGTGATACACCCCTTATATACAGTACATCTTTTTAAATCTACCCTCTGTTCTTTGTTGTTGTGATTCTCCTTATTTTTCCATTCAAAGATTTTGTTGTTCATCTCTTTCCTTTTCTGTTTCCATTTTTCTTTTTAGTCTTTGTCCTCTTATTCCAATTTTGACTGATCTTGCTGCTTGTTAGCCAACATAAAAACCTTTATGTTGGATTTCTTGCAAGTACTTGGTTAAAAAAAAGAGAAAAATGTATTGCTTTTGTGAGTTTCCACAATTTATATCCTTCTCTCCTCTTAATTAGCAAATCTTGTTTGTTTCTTCCCAGTGTGCAAACTCAGAGAGACGGACTTATATTTATTTACGACATGACCAACTCCAGCTATGGGAATTTTGACTATGAGCTCTGTGTCAAGATCCTCAATTTGCTCAAGGTAAATATCAAGGAACATTGTATGCTCTGTTTTATTTTTTCTAGTTCTGCTGTTAAAACAGTTTGTCTGAAATTAAAAACATTTTCAATGTTTTGGCCATCTGATGTTTGTATTTCCCAGGGGGCATTTCCAGCTCGTCTAAAATGTGTCTTCATTGTGTCATCGCCTCTTTGGTTTCGAGCACCTTTTGCAGTTCTCCGCCTCTTTGTACGCGAGAAGCTGAGAGAGAGGGTACGTATATTTTCACTTAGGAGTGACAGTTACACATCATTTTCGTTATTGATGTATTAATATTTCTTCTCTATTCATCAGGTGTGCACAGTGAAAGCTCATGAGTTGGCCAGTCACATCCCAGTCTCCTCCCTCCCTGAACACCTGGGTGGAACATCCCAGTATAGCCACGTGGCATGGATCCAGTCGTGTGTCAATGTACACACAAACACTGTTCAGGGCGATACACAAGTACATGACACACACGACTGTGTGGGAAGCCTTCTGCGCTCTTACAGCTTGGAGTGCAGCAACACAAGCTCTACACTGTCCCACACCCATATAAATACGCAGTTAGGTTCTGAGCTTGCTGTGGCCAACTCTAACTGCTACGACGATAGCAATGCTAACCCACACAACCACTGTGGTGTGGTGGAGGGCAGGACTCGAGGCCCAGGCCAGTACCAGCAGAGCCCACATTCTGCTGCAAACAGGCCACAGGGGAACCACCAACACTGGAACGGCTCAGCTGTGAGCGGAGCCAACATGGCTGTTAGTGGCTCTAGTCCCAATGCTAACATGAATGGTCGTGGCCGCCAAGCTCCTCCCCAGTCAGACACACCCCCTGACACACCACTTTCCCAGAAAGGTGATGGAGATACGGAGGGTGACAAAGCAACAGACTCGGCCCACGGATCTCAGAATGAGGATGTAAAAGAGGTGGATGAGGAGGAGGGCGAGGAAGAGGAGGGAGTGCCCCCATTGCCCCAGAAATCTTTGCCTCGACCGCCCCACCAGCCTTCCTCCCAGTCCCTGCCCCTGTCCTCATCATGGGGTCCTGATGACGAGGAGCGCTGCATGGAGGTGTCTGTTCACATGCCAGAACAGGGAGGAATGACAGTGCATGAGCTGGTGGAGCATGTGAAGAGGGGGAAGAAGAAGGGGATCTATCAGGAGTATGAGGAGATCCGCAAGGAGCCGCCAGCAGGAACCTTTGACTACTCCAAGTAAGCTATTCTTTGATAACATATATTCTGTCTCTCTGCCTCCTTGTTATTCTGTGTGTCTTTGCTGCTTGCTTTCATTTGTTTTCAGTTTATGTACACATGGAAAATTAACAGAAAAACACAATCGCCCTCAAATTCAATCTTTCATGTTACCTCACATCAAACTCAACTGTGTCTTTTACAGGACACTGTCAAATCAGATAAAGAACAGGTACAGCGATGTTCTCTGCCTGGATCAGTCACGAGTGCGACTCTGCCAGCTCTGTGATGACGAGGATGAGGTAATAATTAATTCATTAATTCATTTAATTCATTCATTCATTCACTTGTGCACTTAATGTTCCTGCAATCCTCTTTAACTTGTCATTACAAATGACATGACTTTGTAGATGGTTTGATAAGTCATGTCAAGATTAGTTACATTTACAGTAGAGAAGGCCTCCGTTCCATATTCTCATAAGTAAAAAAAAAGCTACTGGCTTTTATGTGGTTAAAAGGAAATGTTCTGTGTTATTTTGGCAACCAAGGTCTTGTCTTTTTGTGAAATGAGTACATGTTATTTTAACTGATATAAATTATGGTCAAAACTATGAATAGAAGACCCATGCTGTAAAATACCTTAAACAAAACAAAAGGTTGGTATGGCTTCAGTCCAAATGTTGGGATTGGCTACTAAACTAATGCAATTAGCTAAAGAAACTGAGGTTTGACTGAATTTGGTGTTGCCAAGGGATGTCAGTTTTGGTTAATTTTGCTTTTGACAGATTGACATCCATTAACTGGTAACTAACTGGTTAATTTTTAAGAAAAGTTGTGATGTAGCTTTCATTTGTGACTGTCCAGTGTCCAGCAGTCAGTGTTCAGAGTTAGCTTGACTTTAAGCTCATCCTTCTTCTCCTCAATGTTTTCAATACCTTTTGTCACAGTAGCTCTTGATGGCATACTTTGGCTCGAGGTACAAATAAAAATAACACTGCAAATATAAGCCTACCCTGATTACAAGATGACCCCCTCTTTTCAGACAGCTGTTTTCGGAAAATAATGTTACTTTTTGAATATAACTTACATCATAGTATAGTTACATACTCACATACTCTCCTGCCAGGCCTTTGGAAGCAGTCAAAAATTATTTCCTCCGGCAGTAAGCATTTATAAGACAGCCTGTTGGTCTTTTTGAGCTCCTTATCATCTGTCACAGTGGTATCTGGCAGCTTGACACATTCCATTTCTGCAGTAGAGACGTCAGAAAACGCTTTGGACTCGTTTTCATGAATTTATGTCCTCCGTGGCAGAAAAACACTTTACACGAGCCTTCAGAAACTCCTGCAGGTTAAACTGGACTAACCAAACACTTGCTGCTGACTAACTCTAACACACTCACTATACACAGACTTTAAGACAACATTAATGCAACAAACAACTCATAACTCAACACTCCATGTAGGAGTTAGTTTTACACTGGTACTTCAAAAAAAACTATCTGATGTTGTGAACACATAATTGTCTAGCCGTTAATGGAGTGTGTATGCAAATTAATCTATAGACCGACATGCTATAACCGTTAAAAAATAATCCCGGCGGGTTTACTGCTAAATGTTTAACCGTTGACATCCCTACTGTTGATGCCTGTAAGCAACTGGTCCACCAAACATGGTGCAGAACACTTAAAACTACAGTAGTAATGACCTAACTCCTCCTACAGGAGGCAGTGGATCCTCACACCAAACAGTAAGTCTCACCTCTCTTATGCGGTGTGTTTTGCAGACATCAGATTACATTAATGCCAGTTTCATGGACGGGTACAAGAGGAGCAACGCCTACATCGCTACTCAGGGTGAGCAGCTGTTGACATCTGTTCTACTCGTTATTATCTCAGTCCCCTTCAGATGTCAGCAGGGTACAGTCAGGTGTTACCTCAGTTTGACAGACTTATTTGTGTCCCTCAGGTCCTTTGCCAAAAACTTTTGGTGACTTCTGGCGCATGGTGTGGGAACAGATGGTACTTATCATTGTCATGACCACCAGGTGAGATTTCTGAAGTGAGTTGTTTGTTAGAGATGCAGCGATAGACTAAGTAATGACATTCATGATAGGTTGGTGATCATATTAAGGGGTGTACCTTTGTGTGTGTCTCAGGGTGGTGGAACGTGGACGTGTCAAGTGTGGGCAGTACTGGCCTCTTGAGGAAGGCAGAGCTGAGCAGCACGGATACTTTTTGGTCAGGAACACACACATTCAGGTGTTCCAGGACTTCAAACTCTCCCATCTCGAGCTTTACAACACTCAGGTGAGTCACACTGACTGCAGTATGAAAAATCTTGAACATGGTCTGAAAATTTGTGGCAATAAAATGGCCTTAAAACTGTCTTTAATGTAGAAGTGTTTCAAAATTCAAATAAAATTCACTTTAGATGATATTAATGTCTTATACTTGGAAGATATCACCATCTCACATATTCACATACAGTACCAGTCAAAAGTTTGGACACACCTTCCCATTCCCTTGAATGAGAAAGTGTGTCCAAACTTTTGACTGGTACTGTTCATGCCAATTCAAAGGAGAGAGTATAATAATATTTTCTTTTTATTCTCAGTCTGGTGAGAGACGGGATGTGTGCCACTACCTCTATGTCAGCTGGCCAGACTTTGGGGTGCCCAAGAGTGCTTCTGCCATGTTGGACTTCCGTGAGCATGTACTTCAGAGGCGTGATGCTGCAGTCCAGAGTCTGGGCTCCAGTTGGACGGGCCCCCCAGGGGGTCCTCCTGTGGTTGTACACTGCAGTGCCGGCATCGGTCGCACAGGTAAACACACAAACTATTATGGGATGGGATAATGCCAAAAAGGTGGACTGCATCAAGATTAGCTCAAATGTACTTTTACTATATGTTTATTGGACACTTTGTTAGCAAGCAGTTGGGTGGTATACAAAGCACACTGAAAGAAAAAGAGGTGGAGTTGCTGTTTAAAAAATTAAAAAATTTGGCACGACACATAATTTTGACCACTGAATGTGGTTCAAAATGGCAAAATGGGTTCAAAGTAGCTTCAACATATTGTTGAATCTGTGTGACTAGGAATTCAGGATGCTCTGGAGGAAAATGTGGGGTCTTAACCAGTAATTGATACATATATTGATACATATATAGAGACTCTCGTTGGACTGTTATAACTGAGGTGAGGTTCACATCAAGTACGGAGACAGCCAAAGTGCCAGCAGCCTGATTTACACAGGGAGCAATTTGGTTTTCAGTATCTTTGACACTTTGACAGGATGAGGTGGATTATGGGCCAACCAGCTCTACCACTTGAGTTACAGCTTCCCCATACACTGTATGTTCACCAACAGTAAAGAGAGACAAGAGAATGGCATGAAACAAAGGCCTCCAGCATGACTTGAACCAAGGATGTTGTGCTTATTTTGTATGTGTCTGGCTGGAAAATCAGATGAAAGACAACAAACATAATTTTCAAAAATCAATTATTATAATTTTCGGCAGCTCTGTTGTTGATCATTAATTATCAGGGGCTAAGCATATCAGTAATTGGTATGAAAATTTGAAGTGTAAATAATTGTGAAGCTCTCCCTTGAGTAACTTTTCCATCTTTCTTTCTTCCTGTCCGTCCATGCCTTCCTCTTTGCTTCCCTGCTAGGCACGTTCTGTACCCTGGACATCTGCCTGTCCCGGCTGGAGGACATCGGCACAGTAGATGTCTGTCAGACAGTGCGGCGGATGCGTACGCAGAGGGCTTTCAGTATCCAGACCTGGGACCAGTACTACTTCTGCTACACAGCAGTCATCGAGTACGCCCAGCGCCATGGGAAACTGAGCCCAGTGCAGTGGTCTGACTCAGACTTAGAGACTGACAGCGAGTGAGAGACACATGGAGGGATAGAAAAACAAATGGGATAGCCAACCTAAGCCAATGTCATAGGAATGAAAGATTGTGGAGTGGCGTTGCGGAGTAAAGGAGGGAGATGCCTCTTCTGCCATAAGAGAGAAGAGACAAAGGATGGAGATCTTGTTTTGGCTCTTGATGTTATGACACAGACTCCCATAGTTGCTTCTCCTTCAGACGTACGGATAGAGAGAGGGAGAGGTGAAGAGCTTCAGAAAAAAAATACAGGGAGTGGAGACTGTGTGTTGTGTCTCTGACTGAGAAAGCTGTCCTGCCAATTTCCGAGCCCCTTTTTATTTAGCAAACTACAGGGGGACTTGGCATGCCCTGAACCTGTCTTGTTCACAAGAGCGTTGTACGAGTTGTAGCATTTTTATATTGACTTGCACATGAGGAATGACAAACTTGAACTTTACCCCTTGAAGCCCTCCAAACCCCAGTCTTTGTTCCTTTTTTTGTATTTCCTGCTCCTTTTCAACCCTGAACAAGTCTGTGATCACAGATTCAATGTGAAGGGTATGAAAAGGTGAAATCTGAAAACATTTTTTTGTTGTTTTGTGTTTTTATTTTTTGACAGGAAATGGTTCTGAGTGAGCAAATGGTCGTAAGTGACAGTTGATCAGTGTGTGTGTGTGAGCCATTTAGTCCATTTCTGGTTTTCCTTTTATTTTCCATGTCCTTTTTTTTCTATGGTGCATTTTCTATGTGTGTTTCATATTTGTGCATATGTAGACTAACTTTTCAAAGCCAAAGTCCTCACCCTGAATGCTTGGATGTACTCCTTACTGAGATATTATAGACTGAAGCCCATGTATATTCTTGTAACATACATTTATACATTATTGTGCATAATAACAACCTCTGAAAGAATAGCAAAAAAAAGCCTTGTTTAATATAATTGACTTAACCTTGAGAAGAAATATCTATGTAGCGAGCCAGGCTATGAAAACATATAGAGAAGAGAGAGAGTTCTGGTATTAAAACTGATATCGTATTGCCAGGTCTAACATCATCTTTACTGTTGGAGCGTTCCAATTGGACGATCTTAAGTAATTTGGCCTTAACTTGATTCACTGCCTCGTCGTTCTCAGACCTAAACCATACCTGAAACTGTAAACTGTCTTATTATTTCTTTTGTTCCTTACCCTTTTGATTCTTGCTCCCTCGATACCACAACTGTTGTGTTTGATTCTCGAGGCATACGCTGCCTCAGATAATTGTGCCTTCAAGTTTTCCTTAGCATAATGTCTCACAGTCCAGCTAGTCTAGTAATAACACCCAAACTAGTGCACTTGCGTAGTACACATTAACTGTGTCACACAGGACACCCACATTTTGCCTATAGTCCTGTACATAGTACACTACTTATGAATAATATGAAAGTAGTGAGTTAGCTGGGACTAAGGTCTGGTTTGAGACATGGCTATTCTTTTATCATTTGACCTCAGGGGGTAATTCTAGTGTTTTTTGCCTAGTGTCAAGGATCCGTTTCTGGGTTTGCCTCTGGTAAATTATCATTTAAAGAAAACTATATCAACTTTATTTTGTATTTTTTACTGTATTGTATCCTACTATATTTATGTCTTTGTAAAACTTCTTCAATATTGAAATCAGTGAATGTTGGTACGATGCTACAAAGTAAACAAACCAGTTATTGCATTTGATAAGCTGAACAAATCAGATGGGGAGTGAAATATATTTTTTGTTGTTCCCAATGAAATTTGGTGTAAAATGTCACTTGCCATTGTATTTTCAGAACTGACTTGTATAAATGGTGATTGTTCAATTCCAGGACAATGTGGGTGGGTGGGAGGGAGGGAGGGAGGGAGGGAGTGTAGGGAGTTAACGATTATGTTTTTAGAGAGCTTATTGTTAAACTCGTCAGTAACAATGACATTAATGTTTGACAGTCTGGTACCCAATGCCAAGGACAAAGCAAAAAAAGCTATCAAGAGAAAAAAAAAATAGTGAAAAAAGACAAGGGGCTGCCATTTCTGTTCATGAAAACCCAGCTTCGTTGTCTGTGAGTAAAAAAATACACATATACATATATATATTAATGGGTTGAGGTTTATCAGCATGGAAAGAGAGCCTTGAATGTTTTCGGGGTAATGGTGTCCAGGCAATTTGGTCAAGACAGACATGGATATTGGTGAATGTGGACCCTGCATCCCTCAATGCCAAAGGCCCAGGCTCACCCTAAAGATTTTTTTCCAATCACACATCCTCAACAGCCTACTAGCATGGACCTGTCAGTGCAGCCTTGCATCCACGGACACAAATAGACCCTGGAGCACCTCGGGAACATTATTAAAGATTATGTATAGCTACAAAATGGGAGAGTGTGTATGTTCAACAGTGTTGGTCCCCATGCTACTTTTAATTTGTTTTACGAGAAATGCATAAAACAAACGAATGCAATGATCATTTGTCATCAGTGTTCTTTCTTTCCGTGCTTCATGTTCTCGTGATTGAATAATGTGTCTGGCACACCTTTGAGACTTTTAGTGCTAATTGCTAGCTGCGTGATGAGTGGTAGAAAATCCCAGAAAGATGTCTCTGAAGGCTTCACAGTGCCATATCATATGACCCTATCATATTATTCAACATCCAAATATAAATCTGTATAAACCAGATAATGGATCTGACAGTCAATTAAGCTAACACTGGCAACTTGGTCTGAAATTAAGTCAGTTGTTGTGGGCTATCGTGTTATCAGTTAACTCTCACTAAATAACTAGGAATAAACTAAAGCTTGACTTTAAAATAGTTTTGCTAGATCTGTGCCACTACTACTCATATTCTGTATAGTCTTGTCCTTTATCATTAAGCTAATAAACAATGCTTGTAGACCTAGTTTAACTGAACTAGCAGCTTGAGCTAGTAACAGACTGACTACAAACCTGAATTGAATAGAACTAATTGATTGGAATCAGCCAAGTGTGTCATGATTTCCACCACTAATGGAAATGAAGGAGCAGCTTTGTTCAAGTTTTGCAGGTTATAAGTTAGCCATACATTATAATATTATAAGGTTATATAAAAGAAGAGATAAAAATTGATATCAAAATTGTATTTCTGTCAAACATAATGCAGTTCAGATTCTTATACAATAAGAAGTTGAACAAGAAACCCAACTATTACTGTTTACTGTTACTATTCATTCTTTCTTGTATTTTCAGCCAGATTAAAGGAAGGGAGCCATCAGATGCGGAAAAGTGAGAAAATTTAATTTGCTCAATATGTGCACAAATACAGGCACTTAGTACAAAGAAGACAGGAAAGGCTTCTACTATCAGCTAACTTATACTCTGGACTGCAATGCACTTCAAGCTTGATGCTCTTCCTCAGGCAGCATTGTGTCCCTGCCTGATACTGCCTGAGGAAGAGTGCAAGAGCAGAGAATGTAAAATTAGGGCCAAGTCATCTCCGGTAAGTTTCCCAAATCCCAGCTAATGTTACCCTGAACTCTGATATAGCAATTAGTGGAATCTGGGACCAGCTCCCACACAGTGGATGTGTCAGTTCTGAACAAAATGTATTTTTATTATTCGTAGTATTATTGGAGTAGTATTTTCCATTCTGTGGCAAACATTGTAGTCTTGATTCAATCCAGATTTCAGATCATATTGGATTTATGACAATTTAGTCTCCAATCAAACTAGGTTATATGTCTTTGGACTGTGGAAGGAAACCGGAGTACCCAGATAAAACCCTTGCAAACATGGGGAGAACATGCAAACTCCACACAGAAAGACCAGGGCCACCATTCAAATCCAGGATCTGCTGTGAGGCCACAATGGTACCCACTGGACCACCATGCTGCCCATATAAAGAACCTCATAGAAAAAAAAAAACCTTCATAGAGAGCTTCACTCTTCCTCGTGGCTCACGCAGCACCATGAGTGAAATGTCCTTTTCCACCAGGAAAAGAATTGTTTGACGCAGTTCCTCTTCTTCTTGGGCTCACTGTCATCTCTTTTGTCCAGGTTAGTGTTGGTCTCATCCAGGACAGTGACAGGAGCAGGGTTAAAGTCCTTGGATATGGAAGCTGCGTTGTCACTTTCACTTAGGGACTCTTCATCAGATGTTTCCTCTAGTGGAATTCTGTGTTCAAGAGGTGTAGGCTGAACCATAATGACACGTGACGGCGGTCTTACTAAGACTGCTACATGCGTAATTGCTACATGCTTAATTCGGCTGCTTGGTTGGTTCCAGCTTCAGCTTCTTGATTCATGCTGGGTTCAGCTGCCTGGCTTGAGCCAGATTCAGTTGTTGTGGACTCTAAATCTTTATTGCTGTAAGAAAAATTTACTCTGTTATGTTTATGGGCAGCAAACAGAAACCCCATGTTTATGCAAATATGTAAATCAACACATACACACACACATACGTAGCAGTACTGGTGATGAATGGATGGATGAGGATTTCACCGGGGGTGATCCTTTCCCTCTCATCCCACTTGAGCATTGCCTTCAACAATTCAATACACTCCCTCCTTTCATCAGCTTCTGCCAGGTTATTTTCCTCCAGACACATCTAGTTTAGGAGACAGCTGAAAAATCCAACCTAGTTATTGAGTCATCTTCCTAAATTATGAAAACACAATCAATTAAGTCACTTTTAAGCAGATACTGCCAACATGATGACCTTCCGTTTTATCTTCATCCAGAGAGTGGAATGTGTAGCTCCTGTTATCAGTGATGTGTCTTCTTGTTTCTGCATACTCAGGTGTCTAAGAGAAGGTTAAAGTATATAAGATGCATGTATTTCTCAATAAATTAAACTGAAGGAAAACATTGGAAGCTATTATTCTTATTCGAGAAGACAATATAAAGGATAAAATATTAGGAATGTCAAATAAGGGGTATTGTACCATTTATTTCTTTTTGCCAAGAATCTCTGGTACTGTGTAGGTTGGAATATTTCCCCCCGTGCCTGAGACAGTAGATCCCTAAGTGGTAAAGGCCATGGTGGGCCTGGCAGGATTTGAAAAATCTCTGCAAGCCAGTGCTTCTCTGGCCAAATTGGGCTACCAGTATCATGGACAGACGTCCCCACTCTGGCCAGAGTTGGAGGAATTAGAGCTACTGGGGTAAAAGCATAAAGGAGGGTCTTCGGCCACTTGTGTGCCAGTGCGGGTAATGTAACACCCATCTGTCTTGCCCCCAGGCCATCTGTCCGAGGTGTCCTCCTCGGCCTCTGCTTTGCCCCCATGCCGTCCACCTGAGGTCTCCTGCTCCATCCCTGTCAAGTCCCCGGGCCATCTGCCTGAGGTCTCCGGTTCCATTCTTCCGCTCCCAGGCCACTTGCCCCTGAATCCCTCCTCCAAACCTGCTCCACCCACCCTGCTTGGTGTTCCTGGTTGGCTTGGTGTAGGGGGTAGTCTTTGTGTGTGTGTGTGTGTGTGTGTGTGTGTGTGTGTGTGTGTGTGTGTGTTCCCACTTTTCATCAGTCCTACAGTTACCTGGCCTACTCCACCCACTCATCTCAACTCATTCCCTCATCAGCCACTCACTACTTATACCGGTCCACTTCCATTGTATCTCCAGATTGTTAAGTTGCCATGTGCTTCATATCTTGTGCTCTAGTCTCTGTATCTGTGTTCTGTTCATCTGTTGTACCTGATACCTGTTACCGACCTGTTTTGGACCTTGCCTGTTTATTGGACTTTTGACTTTTGATTGGACTGCCTTTTCTGGTTTCGACCCTTGCCTGCCTCACCATCCTGTAAGCCTTTGTACCTCCATTTTGTGCATTAAACCATTGAACTGCATCAAGCTCTGCATCAGACATCAGCATTTGGGTCCTTCCACTGTATCCCTGTTGCCCTTCTTGCACCAGTCATGACAGATAATTTTGTGAAAGGCCAGTTCAGATTGATGATTCACAAAGAGACAAAATGGTTTCAGAGGAAGGAAACCAGTGGAAAGCAGAGGAAGTTGCAGTGGTGTGAACTGGTTGG